>NW_018127979.1:607920-612200 GCF_001952655.1 Monopterus albus | reverse complement strand
TTTCAGGGTCAAAGTCATCGTCCGATTCATGATAATGTTGTTCAGTGTCTCCAATTGTGTTCAGTTCCAGATCCAATCCCTCAAAAACTATTAACCTCTGTAGCAAATCACTTGCCTCATTCCGTACGTGGGTCATACTTGTTGTTGGTTCCTGCTAATTGTTGGTTCCAACGCTCATCTGCCCTCGCAGATATCAATATACCTGTGTGTTTCTTCATACAGCTGAGGGTCCTGCGACCCCTTCATACGCTCCTTGTCTCGGCATACTGGTCCTCGGCGTGCTGGTCATAGGTCCTGGATTCTGGTTCTGAGGTCGGGTTACTAGTCGGTCATACCGCAGGAACGTGATGTCTCCCCTCGCCCTGGCCTCCCTTAACATCGGCATCAACTCCCTTCTATATATGCCAACTCTCTCTCCCCTTGCCCCCTTTTCTTTCTGTCTCTATACACAAACTTCATATAAATTGTCCCTCTCATCTGAGCTGATTTGTATGTAAACCTGATTATCTGACAGAGAAAGGTACAACAGCAGCCAGGAACTTGAATGTCATCAACCCTGCACATCATATTTCTCAAGAGCCTGACAGAGGCAGCCCAAATTAATTCAATGTGGAAACGGCCGCCGCCACTGCCATTATCATGCCCAAAAAAGATGAGTGAAACAATGTGTTTTGGTGACCTGTGACATATCCACTGCAGCAACATGGGACTTCATCCTCCAGATGATCTCAAAAGCCTAATAGGAATCACTGGAGTTTCTACGCTGCTGTAAGAAGAACAATCACTCCTTGACAACCTCTAATTAGAAAATCATTTTTGCTTCATATTAATGTCATATTTTTATTCTCTTTCTCTGTATTGACTTGTATTGTGAGGACGTGTACCCTGCCAGCTATTTTTGGAAGTAAGAAGTTCATCAGTGAGACACATAGTGTAGTATAAAGAAGTCTTGTTTTAGATTGGTGCCTAGTAAACGTGCAGGCACTTGCTAAGCCCTGTCAACTGTAAAGCTTTTCTCTTAATCTAAACTGTGCCATGCTAGGGCCTGCAAAACCCATGTGTATTATCAAAAATGCTTTTGCAGTTCAGTCATTTACAAACATTCTGTAATGTTTTTGTATGAAACTTAGCAACCTCCCACAGTGTTCGGAGGAGGATATTTTTGCCAGCCCTGCTGTTATTCTAATTGTAGGAGTTTGAATCTCACCCATCCCCTTTAATTACACTGGTGTTTCTTTGTTACCACAAATTAAACTAGTGTGGATATGTTACCCAAATTAATCAGGATTAATCAAGAATGTTTTAAACAGTATAAAAATGCTGGCCCTCTTTTTTAAATTTTAAAACAGGAATGATTTTGGAAAGAGCTGAAGTTGACACACTGATTCGACTGAAGTAAGACGCTGGCAGCAGAACCTGGTTATTAAAATGCGCATGCAAATTCAGATTACACTATAGCGGTCTCAGAAAAGAACAGTGCACTGTAAAAAGAATATTTTACACTAACAGATTCATAAACTTGACAAGACAGCAAACACCATGTAGACACATGAACATGCACCATATCAATGGGTCATTAAATATGTTGACTCAGCAATCTTGTCATGGACTTGTCAGTTTATAGCCATAATAATCTTGGTATCCAAACACATATATTTTGTTTACTCATGCATTGCTTTTATAATTTTAGATAATGAGACATAATAGATCTGCATCTATAGATTTATTTTTAATGGTATATGTGCCCCAAATCAAACAATTTTAATTTTCAGGGTTTTTAGTACCAGTACAAGGTCATAGTATCCAATAGTCAGCGTGGTTGACTATGCCAGAGACAGATTCATGAGTGTAAGGTCCAGCTCATCCTCCAGTGTACCCAACAGCATTACAGTGTTGAAGCTTTGGTTTGGCCTCCTGGGTCTGTCACACACCACAAAGGTGAGTTTCACCATAAGCCATCATCACGTGGATGTCTGGGTATTGTGTGACCGGTACCGTCTTTCTGCTGTCAATGAGCTGCTGCTGTGCTTCTCTAAGGAAGCCACCTACTGACTTGACACATCCACTGCAGTTCTGCTCTTTCAGCAACCTGGCTGTTTGCCTTCTACAGCATTCAGTGCTTTACAAAACTGCAAAGCCCAGGATATGTCAGCAAGCATGAATCAGATGTCTGCCTTTATTGCACAAGGCAGACAATGGCATAACTTTCTCCTCTAACATTTACAACCAAATGCCCTCATTAAACCACTGTCATTCATCATGGCTGTATGCACAGTTCAATGACATTCTCAGAATTTCACAATGACAGCTATGTGGTTGTTTTCACGGGCATCACTGCTACACAGGCTGCAGGGCGAAGCTTACTATAGCTCCATACATTCCACTCAGCTAGTTCATTACTTAACTGATTTAATGAAGTACTTGCACTCAAAGACATGTAGCCATGCTGGGAGACAAGAGAACATTAACAGTAGGTCAGCAGTGCCAGTAGTACCAGACCACTAAGGACAGGCTACCACTGATGAAACAACAATCCTGTTGGGAACCAGTGATGCAGCTGGAAGAACATTATCCAGTCAGAGACTGTAAAGGCTTTATCTGAAGGCATGTTTTCAAAAGGGCTAAAAGTGATTATGTAGTCTTTGCATGATGGCAAACTATATATCCACCAAGAAAGACAGTCAAGTCGTTCAGTTGTGTGCTACAACTTCGACCAAACATTTCACAATGTCTCTTGCTACTTTACCTCATCACAGCTTCATGAAGCAAAGTCAAAGCTTCAGGAGCAGGAACGACTTTAAAGAGAGGAGACTGGCTTCGAATTGTGAAAACCATCTAATAAATGTCAATGCCATGCAATGCGAATTAAGCTACACAAAACACTGCATTTGTGGCATCTGGCTTCCACAGAAAATCATGTGGTCTTGTTCAAGAAATACTCCATATAGTACCTTCTGTATTTGTACATTGAAACAGCTGAGACTAATGCATTGTCACTTAGATTGAAACTATTCAGCGAATATTTACTGTACATTCTCCCTTTCTGGAGATTGAGAGACAAATGTATTTCACAATGTGAGGGAAACTTACAGGGATGCTGAGAAACTAAAAGAGAAGACTACTATACAAAATTAATACTAAAAGAGAAAATGAACAAATAAAACTGCAAGATCTGGAGGTGAAAAACTATACACTTTGATGAACTGCTGTATCTACCATGATGTTGAGAAATCACAAACATGTAGGTTACACATAGGCCTAATGTTTACCTTCATTGTCCCCTGAAGGTAACCCACATCAGGCTTAGTCTCTCTATGTCCTCTCAGTTATGTTGCGTTACTATAAATACAGCCAAAGAGCTGGAGCACTATATCTAGGCCTTTGCAGCACAGGCCTAGTGAGCGCTATACTGGAAACACCTGCCATTACTGACAGAGCCACACAGAGGATTCTCCATCCTACTACAAAAAAGGTACTAGAAAACCTGGTGGGACTGTATAACTCAAGCTGAAACATATCTACTGTGAGATTTGTTTGACAGTGTTGGTTTAATAAGTCAACAAACAGTACAGCACTCCACTGACACAGTCTGCATCCTGGCCTACTTCATTTCCCAGTAAACTACTAGACCTGTCTGCTGCTTCAGCAGAAACCCTGACTATTGTGTCCACACCATCAGTTCATGATGATTCTAAAGGAGCCTCCACAAGCTAAATGTGGCCTCCTCTGACTTTGAAAGACATTGTGACACCTGACAATGAGTCTGTTTGATCGACTGGCAGCATGGTGTTGAGCATGAGTTAGTGTCTTGGTACAGCTATTCTACTGAGAAGCTATAAATCAATTATCAGATTCAGAATGAGTCTACATGTTTGGCTAATCAAGCTCCGCACTGATAAATTCGTGTCTCTATGCTGTGCATTTTTGCAAAGATAAGCACAAGCTCATTTCAGAAAAAAGTCGTAGGTTGTGTGACAACATTCACCAATGTTCTTGGAGATACCGTACGTCTAGTGCTTTAAACACCTGCAACAAAAGACAGCCTTCTACTTCTACTTCTACTACTACTTCTTCTTCTTCTTTTTCTTTTTCTTTTTTCTATTTTACCTTCTTCTTCTTCTTCTTCTTCTTCTTCGTTGTCGTCTTCTTCTTCTTCCTCGGGTTTAATGGCGGTTGGAAAAGACAATTTGCAACTACCTATTGCGCCTTTGCGTCAGAAGTGATATAGCTCATTATATGGGTGGAAGGAATTTTTTATGAAATTATAAAGTGATATCAAT
>NW_018127979.1:585631-607829 GCF_001952655.1 Monopterus albus | reverse complement strand
GGGTGGTCTTCGAACAAGGCGAGTTTTTACTTCCTGTTTACTTTACTTTACAGCCCTCTCAATATTGTTTAGAAAAGTCTTGGAAGAATCTAGAAGTGCTTCCAAGTTTGTGGTAAGTGTTTTTCAACGATCTGCCATGGTTTCTGCCCAAATTTCCACTCGTCTTCCAGAAAACACCTACTGTGACTTCAGTTCAGCTCATCGTTGATGCAAAAGTCTTAGATGGAGAAATGATTAAATTGCTACGTGAAAGGCTATGCTGTGGCACTTAAGTGTACACCAACACTAACCTACAAAATTTTATAAAAATGTTAATGTTAGTAGACAGATAGTATACACTGTTTTGTCGTTGCTCCTGCAGTGTCAGCACGGCAATATAGTCCCGCTACAGTATGATGATGATCTACTATACTGCAGTTGCTGCTGAGCACATCATCTTCAGACCCACAATGAGGTAACAAGTAGCCCGTACTACACGCTGACCACCTGGGGCTTTTCTTTCCTACCTACAACAGCCTGTTGAAGTAAACATTCATTGCTTACTGAAGCACTATAATGTTTCCTTTAATTAAGTAATAGCTGGTTGTGTTGTAGTGGGGATGATGCATTGCTTTTTCTCAAAAAGTCCGCCGCTGAATCGAAAATATGTCGACTGCTCAAGTGCAGGGTTTGCATTAGTGCAGTGGAGCCCAGTTCGTGTGCTATTCGTACCTCAGCTACCCTGGCTTCTTAAAACACAAAATCAACTCAAGTACTCATATAATCACGTTTCTCCAGGCCCGCATAATGAATATTGGCCTGCAGCAGCCGAGAGGTAGACATGAAAGAATAGTCTGTGTCCTCCGTTTGCTGAAAATATAACGAGTAGCCCATTTAATCGAGAAGTGATTTTGCAGAGGAGAGATGCTGCTGCAGTAAACCCGAGGATGGAACAATCTGGTTAGGGGGAATCACATTGGACAGACTAGGTGTGCGTAGATTTGATCCACTGAAATATCATCTAGTGTGTGTGTGTGTGTGTGTGTGTGTGTATGTGTGCGTGCGTGCGCGCTATTTAAAAAGTTAGGAGATCATGGATGATGCAGGGAGGCTTTTGTGTCTGTGCGCTGTGCGTCTCCAAACCAGGGCTCGCTGATAGTAGCTGCACAAAATAAGTTGTTCCCCCCCCTCCCAGCGCCCCTGCATGATCCACTCGCTGCATAAATATGATTGCAGATCTATCACCAGTACAACAAACAAACAAATAACGCAGACCATCACACAGACACAGTCTCGCGCAGGCACGCCGGTTCACAGTGAAACGGAGTAGGCATAATGGTGATGAGCTTACCACTTGGATTCTTGTTTTTCTTAAGGCTCTTGCCACAAAGACACTGCAGCATATGCGTTCCTTTGCTGAAAATGTTCCAAAGAAACCACATTGATTTGGGCGAAGAGCAATCCAGTAGCTTAAACACCCAGATATAGATGAGATCCTTGCGGTTGCATAATAACACAATTAGATCAGTTCTCCAGGACAAGGCTACAAATTGTATCATAGAAAAATAGGTATATCCAAGTCCTATGCGTTTTCATTCACGTGGGAAAATATTTGAGTATCTGTCAGACTTCGTAATAACGATGTGTTTTCTTCTTCTGGCGTATAAAGAATGCCTCCACAACTAGTCGATAATAGAAAATATACTCTATAAATTGCATGTGTCGCACCGGGAGGAGTCTGGCCGCCAGTAAACAAACACAACTAACGTGAAAACAATAAACCACGGTGGATTTCCAAGGAGAAAATCATTGCCTATTAGTTCATCACTCTGATGAGAGGAGGGTGGATCTGCACAGCATCAAACGCCAAAGGAGGATGCATCCCATGCACAGACTGCTGCAATGATAGCCCCAACAAAACACCACATTGCCGGATCAAGTGGTTTGTCCTATAAGCCAGCTTGTTTGGTGAGGTCAGACAACGCCAACCTCGGGTTTCATTTCTTATAGTCCCATACAGCAACGTTTCTGTTAAAGCCAGGCTCGGGTTCTTGTTGTGTGTCCGTGATTCCTGGCGTGTGCGTTTCTTCCCTTTACGGGGTATTTTCCTCAACCCTTTTCAACACAACGCCACTGGCATCTCCAAAAGTACGGTGCGCCTGTATGAAAACATTTGTATGAATTTCCTCTGTTCGAAATACTGACGAGGAGGAGGGGTTAAACTGAAAGATTGGCTTTCCATTACGTAAACACGTGGTTCCTGCGCCGTCATATCAGTGATGCTCTCGGAAATTTTTATGATCCGACTGAAAATGATGTCCCAAGCAGGCTGAGCTTGAACTCTTAAAAAAGGCAGTGTCTCTGAATTCCATTTTCTCCATTTGAGCACTGCATGTCTACATTTACAACTGTGGTCTTTACACCAGTTCTTACTGATGTGTCATGTCTTTGCTCACAGTTCCTTAAGTTGTAGCAGCTTCGTGCATCCAGAGGGGTGCTAATCCAGAAATTGTGCAGAAAAGCTCTAAAGTCACAGGTGTTAGGATTCGCGTGGTGTAGGTTGTTGGGGATGTCTGTGTGAGGCTTTGTCAAGTGATCAGTGCTGATCAGAGCCACAGAGTACTGAGAGCCTGCTGCAACAGAACACTTGTAGTTCTGGGCTGGGCTGAATGAATTGATTTCAGCATTTGCTGCAGAAAAAAATGTATTTAATAAAAATGTTAATGCAGAAAAGCAACATAAAACATTCCATAAAAACTATTTGGTTCACTGATAAACAAAAAAAAATTATAATAGAGCCACATTTTCAGAGCAAATTACATTATTTCTTCTGTAATAGTATTGTATGTTTTCTTAGCTTTGTTTTGTTCCGTTATCCCTGAGGACAGAGCCCGTTAGTGTTGCTCATGACGACTGTTTCCACTGTATGAGTACTTTTCTCCAAGGATTTAAAGATTTTCCATCACAAACCAAAGGAAAAGGAGATATTGTTTTCCCCTCACTGTGCAGGCAGAAGTTGTGAAAAGACAAAGTGTGTGTGTACAGATATAAAGGACTGTTTTTGCACCAAAGACATTTAATTTATTGTACCCGTGGTGTTCAGCATTTTTCTGCTGAATGTGTTTTCCATACTTCTTATCTAGGATTTAATCACTCTTAGATCTGTCAGTGCACAAATGGCAGAAGCCAGTTTGTCCTCCACGGTTTGGAAGTGAACCCATTAGTTGCTCAGGTGTTAGATAGCGCTATAATGTTTGTTAGGGTACAAAACAGGGGCAGACCTAGAAGGTTTTGGTTGGGATGGCCAGGCTGGGGCACAAATTCACAGAGGGGTAGCACACTGGAAATATCTATAAAAAGTCATAATAAACTCCTAGTTCTATGAAATAATAAACCATACATTATTTTGAATCAAATTGTTTACTTTGTGTACAAGTTAGACTCTCATAGTGCTTTATTTAGCTAACTGCCTATGTGCCCTGAAGTAGCCATTTGTCCAGATCAAAAATCAAATAAAAAAAAAACTATCAAAAGACTACTGATGCACCATCAGACTAGTAATGTACACAGGCAAAAGACGTCCACAGTCCACGTGTTTCCCAAGGTTTATTCAGCTTTTGTGAGCAGGCAAACAAAAGAACAAAGAAAACCCTGCCTCATGTTGCTTCTCATGCTCTGGTAAGATGGTAAGAAGAAACCACAACCTGTTACCGGTGCATGCCAGTACTGTGTCTGTCTAACTACCTATAAAGGGCCCACAGTGCCACCAGCACTACCAAATTATCTCTAAAATAAACCCCAAGGTAAATTAAACGACTAATAAAGAACAAAACAAGCAAAGAAAAATAACAAAATACTGTCTAATCTAAATTAAACAAACCTTTTTTATAATTATGTCCCTTTATGGACAATTAGTGACATGTTTGGGTTGAACTCTGCAAGCAAGTGGGCAGAACAGAAAAAAAAGTTGAGGTTTGTTTAAAAAATAACCATAGCACATGAGGCTTGACAAGAGGGTTCTGTTGTGTGTTCATCCCTGAATTACAGCATTAATCCACTTTAATGACCTAGTTTTGAGGTGCCCAAATCTTGTCAGTTCCCTGTGATAACTTCCTCAGGGGAAGCGGACCACTTTCAAACAAAATTATTCCTGATTGACTTTCTTTACACTGCATTATAATTTTGCTGCATCATTGCTAAAAGATTATCCGCAAACAATTTCTTGCTGATTGTAAGGAGTAGTCATGAACCTTTCGTTTACCTACTTAGCATATGTTGTGCAGATGCTAACGCATTTACTGTGCACACACACTTCACAGGTACATGCAAGTTAATTAAGCAAGCACTTTACAAATACAAGTAAAAGTAATGGCACTGTTTGCATAAATTCCTCATGAAATGTGATTTGATCTTCACCAAAGTCACAAATATCAACAAACACTATTTCTAACACTATTTTAGAGTCTTGAGACTCTGTGTCCTCTGAGGTCAAATGGACTAACTGTGGTATCAGCACATGTCAGAACAGTATGTTGCAGGCTCTCCAGTTTTCTCCCACTGTAGAGGCCTCTCATGGGATCTTCTCTATTGATCCGTCTGCTGTAATGTGAAGTATCATTGCACCCCGGAGGATATTGTCTGACAATTGTGTCAGGGATCATTTGTGTACTTCTTTTTGACTGCCCAGGCTGCGGCCAGCAGGACATGGCTCCCAGCCCATTTTCTTCTGATGGGGAAAAGCAACTTCATTTAAAATGCACAGAGATGAATGGACTGGTTCCAGTTTTACTTGTGGTCTCTGTGGTTTTACTGAACATATTTAAAAGACTCACACACGGTGGATTGTGAAGAGTGCATTAAAGAGTGTTATTATATGAAAGGACACATGTCACATTATATAATCAGAAAAATATAAGAGCATTTAGAGAGTTAGATGATAATAGAGGCTTTTAAAAAATTAACCTTTAACTTAAAAACTGTTTGCCTTCCTATTTTTATGGGCTGTTTCCTCCTAATTAAATCATTGATCAAAGTTTACATAAATACATCTGAAATGTACTGCAGTTTCTACTAAAAACTAATATGCATCATGGAATTATGAAATGACTGTGATTTTATTACCTGCTAAAATACACTGGATGCCAGTTCATGACACAGATTAGATAGTATACTGTAACATTTTACAGTACTGAGACTGGAGGCAGCTGTGGCTCAGGAGGTAGATCAGAGCAAATTACATTATTTCTTCTGTAATAGTATTGTATGTTTTCTTAGCTTTGTTTTGTTCCGTTATCCCTGAGGACAGAGCCCGTTAGTGTTGCTCATGACGACTGTTTCCACTGTATGAGTACTTTTCTCCAAGGATTTAAAGATTTTCCATCACAAACCAAAGGAAAAGGAGATATTGTTTTCCCCTCACTGTGCAGGCAGAAGTTGTGAAAAGACAAAGTGTGTGTGTACAGATATAAAGGACTGTTTTTGCACCAAAGACATTTAATTTATTGTACCCGTGGTGTTCAGCATTTTTCTGCTGAATGTGTTTTCCATACTTCTTATCTAGGATTTAATCACTCTTAGATCTGTCAGTGCACAAATGGCAGAAGCCAGTTTGTCCTCCACGGTTTGGAAGTGAACCCATTAGTTGCTCAGGTGTTAGATAGCGCTATAATGTTTGTTAGGGTACAAAACAGGGGCAGACCTAGAAGGTTTTGGTTGGGATGGCCAGGCTGGGGCACAAATTCACAGAGGGGTAGCACACTGGAAATATCTATAAAAAGTCATAATAAACTCCTAGTTCTATGAAATAATAAACCATACATTATTTTGAATCAAATTGTTTACTTTGTGTACAAGTTAGACTCTCATAGTGCTTTATTTAGCTAACTGCCTATGTGCCCTGAAGTAGCCATTTGTCCAGATCAAAAATCAAATAAAAAAAAAACTATCAAAAGACTACTGATGCACCATCAGACTAGTAATGTACACAGGCAAAAGACGTCCACAGTCCACGTGTTTCCCAAGGTTTATTCAGCTTTTGTGAGCAGGCAAACAAAAGAACAAAGAAAACCCTGCCTCATGTTGCTTCTCATGCTCTGGTAAGATGGTAAGAAGAAACCACAACCTGTTACCGGTGCATGCCAGTACTGTGTCTGTCTAACTACCTATAAAGGGCCCACAGTGCCACCAGCACTACCAAATTATCTCTAAAATAAACCCCAAGGTAAATTAAACGACTAATAAAGAACAAAACAAGCAAAGAAAAATAACAAAATACTGTCTAATCTAAATTAAACAATACACAAAGCAACCAAACACTCAAAACAAGTACTAATTATCAATAACACTAGTGTTCTACACTTAATTATGTCCCTTTATGGACAATTAGTGACATGTTTGGGTTGAACTCTGCAAGCAAGTGGGCAGAACAGAAAAAAAAGTTGAGGTTTGTTTAAAAAATAACCATAGCACATGAGGCTTGACAAGAGGGTTCTGTTGTGTGTTCATCCCTGAATTACAGCATTAATCCACTTTAATGACCTAGTTTTGAGGTGCCCAAATCTTGTCAGTTCCCTGTGATAACTTCCTCAGGGGAAGCGGACCACTTTCAAACAAAATTATTCCTGATTGACTTTCTTTACACTGCATTATAATTTTGCTGCATCATTGCTAAAAGATTATCCGCAAACAATTTCTTGCTGATTGTAAGGAGTAGTCATGAACCTTTCGTTTACCTACTTAGCATATGTTGTGCAGATGCTAACGCATTTACTGTGCACACACACTTCACAGGTACATGCAAGTTAATTAAGCAAGCACTTTACAAATACAAGTTGCAAAGAAAAGCTATAAAAGCTAAAAGTATAAGTCTATGTACCATCATGGTAACACTTTAAGTCCCCCTGTTGAGCATTCATATGTAGTAACACAGTGGTAAGCAGATATCAATGTGTAAAAGTTGAATGATAACATAGTGGCTTCATAGTGTCATTGTGCCTGCTTAACACTATATTATAGTGTTTTGTATACTGCATACAAATGCCAAATAAGGAATTTAAAGTGTTAGCAAGATCAATATGGCAATTTAATCTAATGATGTGAAACAGTGGTTCTAATACAGGGGTATGACAAACTGTAATTGGACTGGTGGTATGTTACATGCATATTAGCATCCCACTTTGCTTTACTGTGAGTTCCTACTCACTGGTACTTGGCTAAAAGGCAACACCATATGTGATGTTTAAACATCGGCTCTAAAACCTCTCCAGTGCACCCACATTGTGACTAACAGGGCAAAAGGCCAATAGAAAAAATTGAGAAATCCCACACACATAATAACTCCTCTTTAAAATCTATTCCAACCAGCAATTTTGATTATTGCAGAGCTAAGAGCAATGATACAGTGCAATTAGATGCCCTTCACTGTATAAGCAAGCCAGCCTGAATGAGTACAGAGCCCTAGTTATACAGTTTAATTCAGGAAATACAGCACAATAACAGTTTCATAGTATGCACGTTAACAGAGTAGAACTGCGACAAAACCATCATCTTTATAAAAATATGCATGGCAAAAATTCACAACTACTTCCAAAGACAAAAAATATTGTTTTATATGTTTTTTAAAAGATGATAAATAGTTTTAAAGAACTTGCTCAGTGGTTTTCAATGGAACTGAGCCAATCTAAAACTTAAATAACCTGCCTCTGTCCTCACAGTAATGAATATGTCTTCAATTATGTGGAGTCTTGTCACTGTAAAGGGATAAATCGCCCATCATGAGCCCTTTTCTTGCTCGGTGAATGGGCTGTACTAATTTTAGGCCACCGACTCTCCTCCCACCAGACTTCGAGGCTCATGTTCAATAAACCCTGTCAAGTTTCATAAATATCAGGAGATAAAATCAACTTTGGTGTAATTTCAAGGCTTTAATTAATCTAATGGTGTTTGTGACAGTGTAAGGATTGGCATTCTTTGTTCCTCTGACAAGTGACTTTTTCCTCTCTATTAAAAGCCAAAAAAGCTCCAAGACAACCTCGATTTCATTGTGGAATTACAGTATTGTCTGTATTTGGAGACACTTGTCACAAAGGTGTTTGGTTATAAAGGTTCACAGTTTTGCTTTGGGGCAAAACAAGAAGTGTCTTCACTGAACAGTCACCCAAAGCATGAGAAAGGGCCCACATTCAAAAAGAGTGGTGAACAATAGCAATGAATGCTTCAGTGTTCACTCTCCTAACACGTGACGACGCTGGCCCTTTCATAATCAACATGTTTGCTTCCTTATCTTGAAAACACTTGAAATTTTTAACATCTAAGTTCTGATTACAGTTGAATTTGATCTTTTGCTTTTAACAACTTTGGTTTTAAGTCATTCTTCATGTTTCTCTCAGAGAGTTGCGTTGCTTTACTCGACAGTATATGGTTGTAACAGTGCAGTTACATAGTCGTGAAGCTTCAGTCCACCAGAATGTAAAGCTCTATACAGCCATGCAATTGATTGGTTCCTGTAGTGCCAGTAAGATAATCAGTATGCTTTATCCTACTCATCTGGTTCAGGTAGTGATATGATCAGGTTATTTTGAGTGCTAAGCATGAGGTGGAGGTTTCCTCATGAACTGCTTCACTTCACACTGGAGGGTCCCGTTTCTTTGGAATATTCGATCTACCATATTCAGTGACTGTGAACGCTATCAGATGTTTTTTTGGAATATTCGACCTACTATATTCAGTGACTGTGAACGCTATCAGACTGGTTTACTCGATTTAACATCATTTGTATTAATTAATTCTGCAGTACGTGTATACCTAAACAGGTATTTTTAACCCTATGGTGAAAAATAATGTTGTGTAGTCCATAATATATGTGTATGAATAATGGTGCTCTTTACACCTTTAGTGTTTTGTTATACTGTTGAATATGGTGCCTATCGGCAGTAGTCATGGCCTCGCATCCCCTTTGTTACACATACTGTAATGTCTATTTATCTCATTAAAACGATTACAAAAGTGGTAATACAGCTTTCAAATTCACATTATCCTCTCCATGACAGCAGCCAAATGTCATGTCTCAGATTTTGGAGCATTCAAGTGCTCATGAAAGGCAGCACAAGTCAGCTGTAGACTTTCAACAGCATTAACACACAACAATAAGAAATATGGATCACAAGCTAGTTTTAAGTCTCTTTAGTTTCCATACCAAGTTGAACATAACTAGAACTTGAACACTGTTCATTCTTGGTTTTGTTTAGCTTTTTTTTTTACCTTTATTTTTTTAATTTGTATTTCTATTCTCCGTTTCCAAGTCACTTGAAGCCCACCAGATAAATAACAGGATTACGCATATGACTTCAGAAGACCATATATCTCCATCATATTAAACAAAAGTTTTTATATTATTTAGACATTTTTGACCAGGACAAAGCATGAGATAGAGGCACATATGTTAAAAACAGCAGGGAATAGCCTGTCTGATGTGTAATATTTCAGAAGAGTTGTTTGCTTTTTGCAAGTTTTAAACCAACATACTGTACAAGAAGGGGGACCTTGCCAGTAACCAAGAAGCTGAGATGTTCAGAAGAGGTGAAGTTGCCAAGGGAAACAAGAGAACATTTATAGTTGCGAACAGAACTGGGGTTACATTTAAGAGGTTAGAAATCTGCATTTGTATTAGCTTACTGTAGTTGATTAATCCAGCTTGTTTCGATACTCACTTCAATCTGGCTAATTTCTTTTCTTCATAACTCATTCTACTGTTATGTAACAGCACTGTGGGCCTGTGTAAAGGCTTCATCTTTTATTATGTATACCCTTTCATGGCACAGATCTATCAGCAATATAGGCCTGCATGGGTTTGAGTACTAAAATGGGGCAAACTTTCTACATCCAGGAGGAAGTGCACCATGTATGCACCAAACTGCCATCAAAAGAACCACTTTTAGAGGTACAAAGCGTATTTCCAAGTCAAAATATCCATTCCTCTGTAGCTCAGCAGCATTAATGGAGCAGCACAGCTGAGAGTACGGTGCCTTGGAGTCGTTACCTATTCCACCATCCATTAGCTGAAAATTGTGTTGACTTTAAAACTACCTTTTATGTATCAACTGAGAAGGGCTTTCAGAATTTGTTAGAGTGGAGGTTTTGTCACTGTTAACCAGGGGAACTGTATGGGAATTAGTTTAGTTTGGAGTTTCACACAAAGGCGTATAACACTGCCACATTAAACACTGAATGCTGTGTTTTCAACAAGTTCTGATATGACTAAAGATTATTCACAGTCTTCCCTATCATACCAGATACTACAGCAACAGAAGAGTCCACTCCAAAAGAAGTTATTAGTGTGCCTACAAATCTTGCTAATGTCTGTTTCTATGTATTAAAAGGTCATGACAGCATTTGTAATCCCTTATCAGTGCCAATCTGATAAATGGTCACTAAATATGCAGAGAAAATGAAGCTTTTAATTGTTCTCATCCAGTAAAACCTATTCTGATGTGGCATTAGAATTAAATAATGAAATCCATGAGAAAAAATTGTTCTTTTTAACAACAGATTGCAGGTGACTGTTCAGTATTCCAAACAAACAGGCTGGGAGCCAGTGTGAAGCAGCCACCTCTAAACACAATCTTCTCAAGGGACCTGTTGCCATAGTCATTTTCCATCACACAGATTGTAAGAAAGTAAGACTTGATCCTGACCTTGGGGAAATGAACAGACTCCCAGTGATCTCACTGTGATTTTGGCCACAGGCAAAGACAAAAAATATGAGCTCTGAGGGGAGTCCTGGTATTTGTCTCAGTCAGTGAAGACAGGGCGGCCGACAGGGGAGCCAGTGTTTCTTTTCAGTGGCTTTAGTGCAATAAACCAAGTAAAGAAATGTGCAAAAGCTACTTGAAGTTTCCTTAAGTTCATTTCTACATATCAAATATTTGTCTCATTTACAGCAGTTATGTTGTGGGTCAATTTGACCCGCAACATAACAGGAGGGTTAAATTATTCAGTATGGATCCTAACAAAAAAAACTTCACCACCAATGTTAAAACAACATTAGAAATATAACAAAATTATCTTTGGCCTTATTTGGCCATATTTAAAGTGCTTCCAGCCCTGCAAATGTAATAGCTTTATTTTATCCTTCTTGTTCTAATATTTATACGATATATTGTTTCCAACAGATCGTTATCTTTACATAATGCATCTTGGCACTAACATCAAAACTGGCTTTGTTTGTAAAAACAATACATGTACAACATGCACACACGCAGGTTCGGTTGTGTTGACGTGTGTAGCAGGTCTTACTGTAATCCCCCTGTCCCAAAGCGGCTGTTTCCTAGCTCTTATTCCCACAACAGTGCAAATTGCACTTCCCTGGGATGGGTAGCATCCGCAGCCATTTTCAGTAGCTTGTGAAACAAGTTTCATTATTTTAAATGCATAAAATAATGCATAATTAATGAGGATACTTGCATAGTTTACAGAAAGCATTTGGTTTTTCCATGTTTATATGATTTTTGCTCATGTTAAAAAACAGAAAAGCTGCATATTGGCTATTATGAATAGAAGACACGAAGTAAATGATTGCATGAACATTCGCCTCCTTTAAAATTACACACATCAAGCATAGCTGATTAAACCTGATATTTTTATATGTGGTATTGCATATTGAATATAGGTGCAAATATGGGGGGGGGGGGAACATTAATACTTGATAGTTAAACTACTTCAAATACAAAGAACGATTCCAGACAAACACACACCAATTTTACTACTAATGAGTCAAGAAAAAGACACAAGAAAATTTCTGAAGCACTATCCCTCAAAATATGAGGTCAGTGACTGTGACACAGCTGAAAATGGGCCCACAGCAGAACAGTCTTTGTGTATGAGGGCAACCAGTGTGGGGACCTCGTGGTGGCCACACGGCTTTGTGCAAATAGCAAATTGTTTTTCTCTGCGCTTGAATATTGCAGGTTCTCTCTTTGTCTGTGCAGATTTCCTCCAGGTGCATCAGTTTCTTGCTACAGACCAAATATGTGCATGTTAAGTGAATTACAGACTCTACTGTATATTGCCCAAATCTGTAAATGTGAGTGTGAATGGTTTTACCCTACCTCTTGTCCAGTGTATTCTGGGATGGAGTCCAACATCCCCCACAATTCCAAGTCAGTATAGCTAATGGATGCACAACGCTTGTGAGGGTTAGGGGTCAAATGAAGCGTGTAGTCTACAAGGGAAACAGCAACAACACAACAATCTCAAACATAAAACCACAGTTATACAGAAACCTCTTCAAAACAACATGAAGATCTCAGAATTTATTTCTTCTGATCAGTGTCAAACTAATCTTAATTACAGTACATCATGTACTGGAGTGAACAGTACAAATAAATGTTATAACTTGTTGAATGTTTTGTTTATACAGTCATGTGAAAAAATTAGGACACCCTTTGAAAGCATGTGTATTTTGTAACATGTTTTAATATATGGTTATTTAATCTCAATTTTAACAATACAGAGAGATTAAAGTAATACAACTAAACAAGTAAAACTGAAGAAAAGTCTTTTCAAGATCTTCTGTAAATGTAATTCTACAAAAATGCCTATTCTAACTGAGGAAAAACATAGCACACCCTAGCCCCTAATAGCTAGTGTTACCTCCTTTGGCTGAAACAACTGCAGTGAGACGGTTCTTGTAGCCATCTACCAGTCTCTGACATCGGTCTGAGGGAATTTTACCCCACTCCTCAATGCAGAATTGTTTCAGCTATGAGATGTTTGAGGGGTTTCTTGCATGTACAGCCCTTTTCAAGTCACCCCACAGCATCTCAATGGGATTCAGATCTGGACTTTGACTCTGCCATTCCAGGACTCTCCATTTCTTCTTTTTCAGGCAGTCTTTGGTTGATTTACTAGTATGTTTTGGGTCATTGTCATGTTGCATGGTCCAGTTCCGCTTCAGCTTTAATTTTCTAACCTATGGTTTCACATGTTCTTCAAGCACCTTCTGATACACAGTAGAATTCATGGTGGATTCTATGATGGTGAGCTGACCAGGTCCTGCTGCAGCAAAGCAGCCCCAAACCATGACACTTCCACCTCCATGCTTCACAGTTGGTATGAGGTTCTTTTCCTGGAATGCTGTGTTTGGTTTACGCCAAACATGTCCTCTGCTCTGGTGTCCAAATAATTCAATTTTGGACTCATCTGTCCAAAGAACATTATTCCAGAAGTCCTGGTCTTTGTCAACATTCTCTCTGGCAAATGTCAGTCTGGCCTTGATGTTTCTCTTAGAGAGCAAAGGTTTCCTCCTTGCACGCCTCCCATGCAAGTTAAACTTGTGCAGTCTCTTTCTGATTGTAGAGGCATGCACTTCTACATCAACAGTAGCCAAAGCCTGCTGTAGGTCTCGAGATGACATTTTAGGGTTTTTGGAGACCTCTTTTAGCATCTTGCGGTCTGCTCTGGGGGTGAACTTGCTGGGGCGACCAGACCTGGGCATGTTGGCAGTTGTTTTGAAAGCCCTCCACTTGTAGACTATCTTCCGGACAGTGGAATGGCTGATTTCAAAATCTTTTGAGATCTTTTTAAATCCCTGAATCCCATTGAGATGCTGTGGGGTGACTTGAAAAGGGCTGTACATGCAAGAAACCCCTCAAACATCTCATAGCTGAAACAATTCTGCATTGAGGAGTGGGGTAAAATTCCCACAGACCGATGTCAGAGACTGGTAGATGGCTACAAGAACCGTCTCACTGCAGTTATTTCAGCCAAAGGAGGTAACACTAGCTATTAGGGGCTAGGGTGTGCTATCTTTTTCCTCAGTTAGAATAGGCATTTTTGTAGAATTACATTTACAGAAGATCTTGAAACGACTTTTCTTCAGTTTTACTTGTTTAGTTGTATTACTTTAATCTCTCTGTATTGTTAAAATTGAGATTAAATAACCATATATTAAAACATGTTACAAAATGCACATGCTTTCAAAGGGTGTCCTAATTTTTTCACATGACGTATGCTTCAGTATTTATGATCTTTTTTTTTTTTTTGAAAAATACAATAAGTATTGTTGCACTAAACATTAAATTCACAGTTTATCATGGTGCATGAGAAAAGGTGAGGCAATCATTTATTACATTTGGATCATTGTGTGAGTGATATGATTGTTCATTCTGGCCTGAGATTTGAATTATTAACAGTAGTGATATGAGTTGCATCAAAAAATTGTCATACCCAGCTCTGGTCAGTAGGAGGAAGTGTTGTAATGTAGATCCATTCATTAAGTCTTATCACCTCAATGGGATTCATTCAACAAATTTTTAATGATGAGCTTTTCTGTATTAAATTATCTGGAAGATATTACACATTAATATAATTCAACATGATAACACAGCACAGTATACAATAATATACGCTACAGTGTGTGTATTCATTTGAATTTAAAGTATTTTTATCACTTTAAATAAATCTAAATAATTGTTCATGATCCGGCATGGATCTACTGTGTTGTTTATGGCAATGGATCTTCATTGTGTGTCTTCTCTATAAACTGTTTGTAATGAATGCGTTTGTTAGATGTAAGTTTCCAAGTAACTGTTACCAAGGCTGTAATGGTCTTCTAACACCAGCGGGAAAATACAATAGCTTACTTCCCCATGACCTCGTTATTTGAAGTATTTTTTTCAATTAAATATAATAGTTCTACATTCTGTTGAATTATTTCACTATCAGTTTAACAGATCCATTAAACGTTTACTCTAACAAGTGTTTATAAATTAGTGCCACTTCTCATCTTCCTTCCAGGGATGAGTAACGGTTTAAATGAGCACAGACACACTGTGAAAACTTACTTTGTATTCCATTTCATTTTGAACTAATGGTGTCTTCACAGAGCTGCTCACTCTCTTCACAGTCTCCTCACTAATTAGCCTATCTCTATGCCTGTATGCGTTTCTGTGTGCGGAGCTTGCTAAACAAGTTCATCGTTTGAAACCATTCATTCATCCCCCCCTCTCCAGCTGCTGTCATGGCAACTGTGTATGACTGGCAGAAAACAGACTGCTGTCTCTGAGCTCCGGTTAACCTGGAGGGTTTAGAGCATAAACACACTCCTGGGCAGATCAAGAGCTGTGATATTGAGACACCAGGGCAGCCACAGACTGAGGTGAGTCCAAAACGCCTGAGGGGACTGGGTTTGCAAGTAAACTGTCATATGATAAACTCTGGACCTCAGCATTTATGCAAAGTGATACATCATTAAAATGAGTGTTTCTTTTTCTAGTAGCGGTGGGGGGCTTCTAGTTGCCTTCACAGGACAACAATGCACCATCGAGCATATCAACCCCTGCTTCCCACTGGGAACAAATACCTTCAGCAGAAATGGGACAAGACTTTGTATGATTTGCACAGGAGTAAGGTTAGGAGCAAAATATATTTGGGGTTTGATTTAATAACTTATCATCCTGATTTGTTCCTATTATCCTAGATTCTAAAAGTCTTGACCTTGAGCTTTTATTCTAGTCACAAGTTAATCAAATTAAGTATTTTCTCCATCCAGTTAGTGTATGTTGAAATCTCAGTACCTGAGACAAAGTTGCATGTTTTGTTTGTTTCCCAAGGTGAAGTCAGCTAAACCAACAGTAAACATGACTCCACCAAAGACCTATGGTCACCTGGCTGTTAAGTTGAAGAAAGAAAAGGTTGCTCTTCATCTCTCATGCTATCAACTCAACTCACTTCATGTCCTTAGGGTTGCAGCAGATGTCTGATATTTGAAACCATCCAGTGAAGTCTCAAACTAAGAAAAAAAAGTCAAATCAGAAAGTATTACCAAATTAAATTAGAAATTAATCACATAGTATAATTGAACTTCCATCCATCCATTTATAATTGAACTTCAAGTGATTAAATGCAATAACAAGGTTCTGCAACAATTAGAAATCTTTTCTTTTTATGTGTCTTAAAAACTAGCAGCTCTTCCACCTACTCTAACTACATTGCTTTTTACTTTAATTATATTTTATTGTATTAAGCTCAGAGAGGATTGGACAATGAAGATTGAAAGGGAAAATGATATGCTCATGAAGAAAATATCGCACATCATGATGACAACAGGAGGAGTGGACAACAGGAATTATTATGACAGAAAAAGGTTAGTTAAGGCTTTGTTTTGTATTCAAAGTGGCAGAACCACCAGTGTCAGGAAAAGTACAAATGTAAAGTCAAGCAGTAAATTGTATTGCCAAAAATGAGGTGGCCTTGGAAACTAACTACCCAGTTGCACAGCCTGATGTTGTTCCTCATTGCAGCCTTGGGAAGGAGAAGCAACAGCTGGAGTTACTCCGTATTACCAGGGAGAATCAAATGATTCTGTTCCGTCTGAGCCAGTGCAGACCTCACTATAATGTAAGAGTTTGGCATGAGGACTGGCTCAAAACTCTTAATGTGATGGACAGCATTACACGTTACCCACACAGAAGAGCAAATCAGCAGAAGGTTGTGGTTTGTTCACTGAGCACAATGCACACTGTAGATTTGCATTCAACTACTAAACTGTGTTACGATCTTTACAGTATACCATAATAAATATTTCATTTTATGTGTCATACCAGAAAGAACAAAAATTGAGCAAGCAGAGCAGTGATTGTGATGAAGAACAAAACATACGAACTGATACAAACACATACAGCCCTGCAAGCAACAAGACAAATGGTGAAGCAGAATCTGAGGAAACTGAAAACTGGACAGAAACCAACAAGAAAGTGGAGATACAGCAGGACACAGATACACAGCCTTTTTCTGGATTGAATGGACTTGGGAAATCCATCTCACCAGATGCTTCTGAAAATGCAGGTTCTTCTGACACAATTCAAATTACAACAGATAAACACCCACACTCTGTTGAAAAGGTTTTTCCTCCTGATGGAGCTGAAATGTCCAATACACCTCATACACCTAAAACACACAAACAGGGGACCACAAGCACAGATGAAGGATAAAATACCCTGTTGTTTTAGCAAAGTTATACTGGAACAGTCTTAACTTCAGAACTGGACCCAGATATTGAATGGTATATATGAGCCTTAGTACAAATCAGTGCTTTTGGCTGTGTTCTGAGATAATTTCATAAACAAAATACTTATGTTGATCTGTAGCCTAAAATTCACAAACAGAAAGCCAAATAAACCCTTGTAATTTATTTGATTTTTTCATGACAAATAAAAAGAATTTTAAAATGAATCAAACAGATGTGTGTACATATGGTGTTTATATTTGTAAAATAATTTTGCAACTATCTACTGTGAAAAAAGTGGAAAAAAATGTTAATGTGGAACTTTATATCCAGTTTCCTTACAGCCCAGTTTAGCAGAACAGTTGTTGGACAAACAAGATGATGGCTGCTTTGAGGGCCATTTACATAGGATTCATAAAATCAATATTAGAATTTGGGTGTATGGTGTTTGGATCGGCAGCAAACACCACGCAAAAGGTTTGATTATATTCAAGGCTGTGTACGGGTGCATTTAAAATGACTCCAACAGCAGCACTGCAAGTGAAATTGGAGACATGCCACTTGAAATGAGAGGGACACAAATATCATTAAATTACTGGATTAATTTTCAGGGCCATAGTCCAGATCATCCAGTACAAAGCACCTTATAACCATGCTGGGATAGGGAGACGAGGGAAACAAAAATGTTTGAATGGACAGCAACAATGATGGCACAACTAAGAATACTTCAATTAAACTTCAGTCTAATACCATCTCAGCTACTTACTGTTGTCACAGTAGATTTTACATACTAGAAACAAAGAAGAAAGATTAGTTTATTGTCAATTAGTACACTATTCAAAATAGGCAAAAATAACTGTGGAAAAAAGAAACAAGAACATGTCACATTTTTGGGGGAGGGTTAATAACTTCGTGATCCACACTCCTTATCAATCCGTGGCGCTATTTCACCAATGTGTATTTAGCCAACCTTCAATGGGCATCACGAAGAAGACGAAGGAACCTACAGTAGCCGCGGATTTGAGTTTGCGCAGCTAGCATGCTAACAAGTACAACATTTGAGTGTACAGTTTGATATACTATTTTTTCTTTCTATAAGAATGATATGCCTTTGATAGTCAGAGCATAAGCTTTAAAATCAAAATGAATCTTGACAGTCTTCGAAAGCGAGTACGGCTGTACATTGACCAGGTAAGAGCTGAATTTCCATGTTGCTAGCTAGTGCTAACTTGTGAGCAGCCCTGCCGTCAAAGGTTTGCCTGCTTGGCTAACGTAAAGCTATCTCCGAGGAAAAACTGTTAAATCGAGTGCCTCTTACGCTTTCTTTCTTTCTTTCTTTATGTGTTCACAGCAACAGTATCAAAGTGCTCTGTTTTGGGCCGACAAGATAGCATCCCTTTCTCATGGTGAGTTAGCGTCGTTAATGCTGTTTATGACTAGCGCGTGTGTGATAGCTACTTACCAGCTTGACACCTAAAGTTACAAAGCTAATGTTAGTAGGACTGGTGTTTTATAGAGACAGTATTAGTGTTTTGCCTCTTTTCTGTTTTTACCGTTACGTACTAACAGTAGCCACGGCACATAACAGTAGTTTGTCAACAACTGTAGACTGTAGGTCCTGGCTCTTACTGTTGCTGAGTAGCTTGTCAGGGATGAGACACTAACGACTCTTTGTGTGGCATACAGAGGATCCCCAGGACATTTACTGGCTAGCGCAGTGCCTTTACTTGACCTCACAATACCACAGAGCCTCCCATGCCCTCCGTTCACGAAAACTTGACAAGGTAATTACGGGTTATAGGGGAGCTATTGATATATGCAAAACAATTTGCTGCCAAGTCAGTGGTAATATGGATATTTGTGAGGATACTATGTGTAATGTGTGGAATAAATCAATCACAACAGAGTCAGAAGCATAACCTCCCTTAAGTCAGTCCCCAAACTGAAACATTTTCTGAAACGTTTTCTCTTGCACAGTTGTACGGAGCTTGTCAGTACCTTGCTGCTAGGTGCCATGTAAGTAACTGAGAAGTACAGCTACTGTATCAGTTCTAAATTCTCCCCTACATGTTTATTAGTTGCAGGATATCATACAGAGAAATGTGCTAGGTATTTTTGATAATTTGTGTGTTGTTTGTTTGTATTAAGTATGCTGCCAAAGAGTTCCAGCAGGCCTTGGATATTCTGGATGCTGAGGAGCCAGCTAGTAAGAAGCTGCTGGACAGGAGTGTAAAGGAGGACAGTGGAAAACCAGACTCAGCTAAGGACTGGGACATGTCCCCTGCGTCTGTAAGTCGTTAATAGAAAAACAATGAATACAGTTTTCTTGAATCAAATCCTCAGCATTGCTCTGTGATGTTTCTTTGATAGGGAACACAGCCTGCCTAAAACTATTCACATCAGCCAGTGGCTAATTTGTCTGCTCAAACTTATATACCTGCTGTACTGTTACTACAACAAGTTTTTGTTTATGAAATAAAAAGTAACAGTGCATTAATGTTTGAAAAGGCTTGTTTTTATTGCCTGTTTGCTGCAGAGGTTGTACTTACTTTTCACTTAAGATATATGTCATTTTCCCACAAGTGTCCAAACGTTTGTATACAACTGTATGTCATATGCTGTTGGCATAAAATGTTTTTGTGTCCGGATGTGAATTCTTTCAATTTGCTGCCTTGGTTTAGTTTGTGTTGTGGATGGAGCATTAACACTACATGAAATTGTGAGTAATATCCTGGATATGTACTATAAATTCTGACCTCTGCCCTCCTTTTTCTGTTCTCCTTTCCTCTGAAATATTTCAGATCAACAGCTCAATCTGCCTCCTACGTGGTAAGATCTATGATGCCATGGACAACAGACCACTGGCCACATCCAGCTACAAAGAGGCCTTGAAACTGGATGTGTACTGCTTTGAAGCCTTTGACCTTTTAACTTCCCACCACATGTTGACTGCACAGGAGGGTGAGGCCAATCTAATCTGTGACAGTGATGTGCACTGGTTTTTAATCTTTTACAGATGTGTGCCTTTTTTTAAAATAGTTTCGATAACTTCTGTAATGGTTGTCTATGTGATACATGTTGTTCATTTTTCAATAGAGAAAGAGTTCCTTGACTCTCTTCCTCTGAGTCAGCAGTGCATTGATGAAGAGGAAGCGCTGCTACACTTCCTTTTTGAGAACAAGTTAAAGAAGGTAGGGGAGATCTGTGTTTAGGCTTTAAATTATAATGTAATGCTTTTGCTCATCATTGTGAGTGTAAGGCTGGTGATATTTTGCATTTTTCTTGTTAAGCAATTTTATAAAAAGACTAAAACCAACAATGAATTGACCAAACTAACACATATTGTCTGTAGTTAAACCCTGATTTATCTTATTCCTCTGTCATGGACACATTGTTGAGCTGTTGAGAGCTGCTGTACCAGAGTCAAATTCCTTGTGTCCAACACACCTAGCCAATAAAGCTGATTCTGGTTGTTGTTGTCTAAAAAAAAAATTTTAAAACACAGGGATGAGCCGCACTGTTGCTCTGGATGACATGCTCTTTCATTATAGTCAGCATGGGCACTGTAGTATATTTTAGGTCAGTCCCACATACAACATCCTGCTTTATTGTTTAATATTAGCACATAGACAGAGAGAGCTGACTACCAAATGGTGCTGTCAAGCTTCAAGGTTAATTAGTATTCAGTTAATATTAATAAAAATGCAAATGTATGTTGATTACTTGGCCTGTTCTTCTCCTGGCCTCTTTTCATCAGTCTCCTTTCTGTGACCTTCTTTTATTCATTGTCCCACCTACTCAGATGTAAGCCCTGCACCCACCTTTCAAACACATGTACTAATACACACACTCTCTACTTCTCCTTCCTACTGCAGTATAACAAGCCAAGTGATTTGGTGGTGCCAGAGATGGTCAATGGTCTTCAGGACAACTTGGATGTAGTGGTGTCTCTTGCTGAGAGGCATTATTATAACTGTGATTTCAAGATGTGCTACAAACACACATCAATGTAGGTGTCTACAGCTTGTTTGTTGATAATGTTTGTAAGTTTGTCAAATTATTCTGCAAATAGTTTAAAAATTTGCTTCTCGGAATGTGGAGCCTACATCCACTACACCAACATCATATACTGTAACATCACACAGTTAAGAGATTTCTCAGCTGTTTAGACAATGTGTTGCTTGCTCTACTGCAGAGCTTTGCCTATGCTTCACACCTTACTGTGAAATTTATTTTTAATGGATAATGTCATTTGTGTCTCTTGTTTCATCTAGCAGCTGCCGCTCTCACCAATGTCCAAATAGTAGTAGAAGAACAGAATTTAGCTCAGTGTCAGTATACGAAAGTTAAAGGACTACTTAATGCAGTTCTGTTTTTGTATTTCAGGGTGATGGTTAAAGACCCATTCCATGCCAACTGTTTACCAGTCCATATAGGAACTCTAGTGGAGCTTGGAAAAGCAAATGGTAAAATAAATACCAACCACTGATCCACACATAAAAATGTGTAGTTTGATTGCTTTACCTGCCCATCATTATTCATGTTCAGTGGTTAATTCTGCTCTGTTTTCCTTGCAGAGTTGTTTTACCTCTCGCACAAACTTGTCGACTTGTATCCCAACAACCCAGTAAGTGTTGTTATTATATCTCTTTGACCTGTTTGCCTACTTTTCAGTGTTTTAAGTTGAAATAAAAACATTTTACTAGGTATCCTGGTTTGCTGTTGGATGCTACTATCTCATGGTTGGCCATAAAAACGAACATGCTCGGCGATATCTTAGGTATGTGTTTGCTCAAAAGGAAGTACAGTGATGTTTCGGAATGCATTACATCTATTTTTCAGTTGAATATACATGGGTTGTACATCTCTTGTAGTAAAGCCACCACCCTTGAGAGGACATACGGTCCTGCATGGATTGCCTATGGTCATTCATTTGCAGTGGAGAGTGAGCATGACCAAGCCATGGCTGCCTACTTCACTGCTGCACAGCTGATGAAAGGGTAGGTACCTCACTGACACTTCCTAGTGTTCTCAACTCCATGTATTTTTATAAGTGTATTTTTTAGAGTTCTCCCGGGCAAAGTTTTATGTGAAAAAAAAAATCCCCAAATCATAGACAAAGCTCATCTGTTTAATCAGCTGATGTTCTGTGAACACTCAGTTAAGCACTGCAGCTGAACTGTTTTATGTTGAGAAGGAGATGATGCAGGCACAAGC
>NW_018127979.1:582755-585610 GCF_001952655.1 Monopterus albus | reverse complement strand
TTCCTGCTACTAATGGCACACAAATTGTGCTTTGACAGATTAATGCTTTGCTCAATACACTAATCAAATAGGCGCATTAAGGCATTTATGCTTTATGATTGAAAAGTAGTCTGTCAAAAATGACCCCCAGCCACAGATGTTACCTTTTGCTCAGCCAAATGTTCATCTAATTCTTGGTGCTGTGTGTAGAAACAAAATGTTCCTACTTCTGTAAATGTTTCTTAGTTTGTATGCTTGTCTTTAAAGCGACAGGTCTGGATTTGTGATGTTGTCATTTCTGACAGCACTTGTGACCTTTCGTTCTTCACACTAGTGCTTTTAGAGCAGTAATATGAGAACATTATAAGCTGTAAAAAAGGACATTTTTTTGGGCACATGGAAAGTTTTAAAGTAATTATTGGTGCCAGTTATTATGGGCTGTTAAACATAATATTGTATTTAAACATACTATTAGTTTTTAAGTTCAGCTTTTCTCTATATGGGTTCAAAACTCAGATCTTTCTAAAATGTTAATGAAACATAAGGATGACTTTGGTCTGGCTTTCTCCTGCACACTCGTTCAGGTGTCACCTGCCCATGCTCTACATCGGCCTGGAGTACGGTCTGACCAACAACTCCAAGCTGGCAGACCAGGCTCTTAGTATCGCTCCAGAGGACCCATTTGTCATACACGAGGTGGCAGTGGTCGCATTTCAGAATGGAGAGTGAGTTCTGCAGCCACAAACACATCATTGCAATTAGGTCTCTAGTTTGACAAAGGCAGTATAAATGTTACTTGGCAGTACAAATGGATGTTGGCACACAGCAGTGATATTTGTAAAAGCTGGATTTAACCAACTTAGAAGTCTGTTTTAAAATATGAACTGCAAGTACCAGCCGTGAACTGTCCCAGTAAATCATTTTCATTAGAGCTACTTTCTGGTGATTAGTCTCCTCGAATCCTGCTGGCAGCTGCTTTTGTGAAGTGCAATTTATTTGTTTTAATCTGCGTACTGACCCTTTAAGGCCCAGAAAATTGTGTTTTATAAGTATTTTTAATTCATAACACACCAAATGAAGAGATGAGCTGGGACAGCAGTCACACACTGAGAGTGCATATATTCCACACACAGCGAAATCTGCTTTATTAGATAAATATCCAGATGTGCTGCCAGAATGATTTTTATATCTTCTCTTTCAGCTGGAAGACCGCAGAGAGGCTGTTCCTGGATGCCATGGAGATGATCAAAGCCATAGGGAGTGAGGTAACTGCTAATTTAACTTAATTATCCTTGTGATGCATGTTTCGAAACCATGACAGTGTCTGTAAGAATTACTTAAATTATGCTTTTTGCTACTTTCCTCCAAAATGTAAGGTCACTGTGGACAAATGGGAGCCTTTGCTGAATAACTTGGGTCATGTGTGTCGGAAACTGAAGTAAGTACCTAGCCAGTGTTTTCCGTTGAATGACTTGTCTTGAGTAGCCTCGGTGTTTGCACTTGCAGCTCTAAATGCAGCGGTTGTCTTTGAGGTAACACTAGTAAAATATAGGAGGCCAAGTTATTTCATGAGTGGATGATTAAAGATGTCTAGAGTGCATGTCCCCTGATCTTTTTTTCCCTCACCTGCCTGCTACAGACTATTGTCAGAGATGTACTGTTTTGTTGTGTTGCAGTCATTGTGCATAGATAGGGTCCTCACTGAGAATTCATGCTAATGCCTTTTTAATGAATTATACATAGCCACCACTCAATAAATATGTATAAGTGGTTGTTTTAAAGGGTTTGGATCTTTTTTATGCAGGAGGGTTTTGTCCATACAAAACAAAAACTTCATAAAGCCTGGTGGTGCATCATCAATACATCGCTGAATGACAGTACTAAAAATGATTAAACACAGTCAGAGAAAAGTAATTATGTTCACATATTTTTGATACTCAGTAAAATTAATTTTATGTCATATTTGCAAACATCTTGTGAAATGTAGTTGAATATGTTGGCAATAATGTCTGTTGTAGAAAGTACAACCAGGCTCTGGAATACCACCGTCAAGCACTGGTGTTAATCCCTCAGCACGCCTCCACATACGCTGCCATAGGATATGTCCACAGCCTCATGGGTGACTTTGAGAGTGCTATTGACTATTTTCACACGGTAAAGTCCATTTAGTGAGCTTCATTTCTTATTTGAAATCTCTTTGGTGGTGAGCATTTGGTAAGAACCACCCAGTAAGAGGAGATGAATTCCTTAGAAAGTTCATGCTATAGTAGGAGTAACTGGAACTTGGAGTATCCCCAAAAATCCATTTGTTAAACAAGTTTTTCTGTTGTTTTAGTTGGACTAAACATATTAAAGTACAAAGAATGGCCTGTGATTTCTTGATTTATTTTAAGACAAGAAATACTTATTTTAATTTTAATGAAAAAGGCTTGAAGTTGTTTGTTCTCTCTGTGGCAGGCACTTGGACTGAAGAGGGATGACACTTTTTCTGTGACGATGCTTGGCCACTGTATTGAGATGTACATTGGTGACACAGATGCCTATATAGGTATGATACAGCTATAATGCAGTTTCAGAGAGCAGTTGTTTTTACCTTGTTGCAAAAGATTTAGAATGTTTTTTTGTTTTTTTTAAGTCAGGCTGGCTTTAAATGTTAGATTAATTGATTGTTAAACCTTTTTAAGTCAGAATTGAGCTGTAGTAGCATTAATAATACTTTTAAAGTCCCTGTGACACTTCTTGATAGTGCATTATTGGGTTCAACTGAAGCACCTGGGACATTGTCTTTGAGAAAACTCAGTGGAAAGCAGGCAAATCCAATTCTGTCAGCAGGTCTAGATCATTAAATGTATAGAAAAGATAGACAAAGCCATTGG
>NW_018127979.1:576503-582555 GCF_001952655.1 Monopterus albus | reverse complement strand
TTGCATAACTTTTCGCCTCAGTATAATTTAAACAGGTGAGTTATATAAACCCCAACCAGCACCACCTTTTTTTTGTACCAGGGTGTAAATATGTTTATTTCTGCTGTAAAGTTTGCCATTTCAACATGGGAGTCTGTGGGGACTGACTCATTTTTGGTGGCAGCCACAAGTGGACATTCAAGGAACTGCAGGTTTTCCACATTGGCTCAGTTTCATAGCCTTGGAGGTTGCTACTTGGTTTAGATGCCACAGCGGGGTAAAAAAAAAAACTTTATTCTTTGGGTCAGCCAACATTTTCCTTTTTGTGGAAAATAATAAAATCTGTATTCTGTGAATATTAGAAAACTGTAAAATGATATTCATACCAGTTATGTAGACTTGGAACCACAGAAAATAATGCATGGTCATTTGTTTCCTTCCACTAAGGCACAGACATCAATGACAAAGTGCAAGGCAACTTGAACACTCCAGCACTGATGAAGATGTTGAACACATCCGAGTCTAGTGACCTTGTAGCCACACCGAGACTGGAAGACAATAACATCACGTCCTTGGAAACACCACTGTCAAACCAGGACAAAATAATGCTAGAGACTCCTCTCCGGCTCTCTTTAACCCTGGATTGCGATATGTACGAGAGCGATGTGATGTTGGACACGTTGTCAGACACCAGCACGTGATTTTATCTTTTCAGGAGGTGGAACTGTCATAGCAGCAGGTTGTTATAGGTACACATATCCAAATCCAAGGACAATGTTCTTCAAACCAAAACTCTGGCACCTGTCTTCGACCAAAGTGGATTCCCTCTCCTGTGCAGTAGATATGGTTGTTCTGTAAGTGACAAAACACAGAACATGCCTGACCCAGTGAGCATTGTGAAAATGAGCAAATGTGTGCATGAAGTTATATACAGCAACTGCTGTACATACTAGTTTTGCAAGAATGCACTTCAGAGGGGGAATTAACACTTGTCTTGGTGAAGCGGTTAACTATCCCTTGGGTTAAGCCTGAAGATGTTCGGAACATGGGATCCTCTGACACCTGACTGACTGAACAGCACAAACACAGCTGTACCCTGCACATCACAAATAAGACTAGCCACTTATTGCTGCCTATGGCAGGACTCTGTTGCATAACCTGTGGATTTTCACCTTGAATAAAGAGCCAGCTAAATACAAGTAGTTTTGGTGATAAATATTCTTTTTGTTTGTTTTGTTTTTTTAACTACAATATACCATGTGTTTATATTTGAAAATGTTACCATATATTTTGTGATGAAACTGGTTGTATTCGTTAAAACCCACAGAACAAATGTTAAGTCAATAAGGCTGGAACATTTTTACTCTTATTTTCCACATATTGTCATATTGACCTTTGAGATAATGTATAGCTGGAGTGTGTGAAAGGATGAGTTGCATTTAAAACCTGTTGCAGTTTGAAACCTTCCATAACCCCAAACATTTTAGTAAACCACAAAGTTACAATACATACATACATACAAACATCACACTAATTATTCAGTGCTGTTGTTAATACTTAAGTAAATACCTACAGAGATTATATATACATTTTCCTGACATCTGCCCATATAGTTTAGTAGTTGTAGTTAAAACTGGAAGACGTTTTTCAGTGTTAAACGTTGTTACAAAAAAACAACATACATTTATCAGTTTGGAATGCAAAAGTAGCATTTAGTTTGAGGGGGAAGTATTTCACCCTGTTTAGCTGCATGAACGGAGTTTTCCACGTCACCCCAACCCCTCCAGACAAAACCCTGTCAAAAGGTGAACACGTGTGGAGCGGATTGAAGCTCAGACCTATCGTGTTCCGGTGAAGGAGAGGGGCGAGGTCGCTGCCTCAAATGAAAACACACATCTCCATCCTTCCTTTGACATCGACAGACCGCTCTCAGGATTCCTTTCTTTACTGCCCATACATTTTTATCAATGGATAGTGGCTGCAGTATCCCCAGGAGATATGGGCTGTACTCCGTCTAAGTCTGCTGTCGTTTGCAACCAGGACAGGGTCTGCGGGGACCTGGACACATGCTCCACTTTCGTTCCCAGCCTTAGGATGTCCGTGTCCACAGTAGAGAGGTGTCGGCTGTGTGTGGAGACTAGCGGTGGAAGGCAAACTTTACTCGGTGGTGAGTATGTAGTAAACTTGTTAAATTAATGTAATGCGCTTCGTACAAGTAATTAAAGTTTTACCAGGCTGTCGTTCGTATGCAGTGAAATTATACATCGTCCCATGTTTCCATTTAAAAATAGACCTGTGGACCATTTTTCTCCACAGTTCCCTGTAGAGATGTCCACGGGCGGTCAGTGAGCCAGTCCTGCCCTGAATCGTGGAGCTGTGCGGGCACTGTCAGTCCAGGCTGATCGTCCTGTGTGGACCAGCCGGACTCCGGACCTGCAGGTGACGCCGAGGACCGCGGGACTGCTTAACCGGCTTCACTCTGTTTCAACTCTTTTTGTTTGGTGTAAAAACTGTTTCATGGTTTACTGCTTTAATGCAGTGATGCACGAGTTTAGGCTACATGACGAATGAGTTGGTGAAAACCTGGCAACAGGTTAGTTATGCGATGAATGTGGCCTATATGCAGTTTTAATGAAATAAATCAATTTCTGAACTTCTTGAGTACCGATGATTGTGACTATATTTGAAGTCCAGCTGCACGCCCATTTAATGATGGCCTAAAGGGTTGAACTTGGCATTTTGCACATTTTGTTTAAAATAGACCACACTATTTGTATCAGCTCATGTCCATTCTCTTATTTTGTTTGTTTGATAACAGGCCTAACAACGAATACACCGTGGGCTGTAGGCTATATTTCTATTTCTATACAGACACAGACAATACAGTTAATAAAGACGTCTTTCCAAATCTCTCTCCACTCGCGATATTACTATTCTCTCGCGAGTACACAGTGACAACACGGGCTTGGAGAGGGAGATGGGGAGAAATGAGGTCTGAAAAGGACCAAATGACCGTGGGCAAGGAGAAAAGCGTCGTCGAGATACAGTTTAGGGACATCCCAAGAGAGCAAGAAAACACTCCTGGTAACCCCAAGCAGAAAGAAGAGAAGAAAGAGGTTTTTACGAAGGTAGGAAGCCGAGCGTTTTCGATGTGTCGCATTGTTTATGCTGTGTGGAAAACAAACATGGAGGCGGGATCGTTTCAGCACTGCGGACAGCGACAGCGCACATAACCTTGTATCAGCCTAGATTTCTCATTTCCTCCTGTGCCGTTTGATTTAGTTATTAAACAACGCTGCCAATTGCAGGTAGCAGCACAGCAAACATTCCAATATGTTACCACAATTCTCTCCAATCCAGTCTATTTTATTCTTGCATCATATGTGGTTTAAAACATGTTTTGTTACGTTCGGTTCAATAACCACATAGTATATGAGCTGTCAGGGTGTCATGTGATTCCAAGTAATGCTGTAAATAATAACCATTTTGGTATAAATTAAAATATATTTATTGGAGTATAATTGTTTCGTGTATAAACTATAAAGATTTTCGCAAATGAGAGCCTAACGTGTTGCCTTAAACCCATGTTACATTTACTTTTGTTCACTGCATGGTTAAAAAAAAATTAACTTATAGATTTGTGTTCTGTTTCAGCCCTTAAATACAAATTTCCTTAAAGTTAAAAAAAAAGCATAACAAATACTGGATCCTATGTATATTTTTCCTTAATGCAACTAGGTTCTATATTTTGCCACACTCACAAATGCCACTGTCTTTCAAACTGCATACTCTCAGTGTGATACTCAGGCGTTTTGTTAAAACGCCTAATCAAAAACAGCCCTATGGTTATTTTTGTTAGCCTTTTTAAGCTCTCTCAAAAATATATTGCTATGTATAATGTTACAGCAACCTCCCATCACCCAGTGTATACAGCAGATAACTCTAATTGGTCCTACATCTTGCAGACATATGTAATTACTTGCACCACTTTCTCAACAAGAGAAAAATATGCCAATAATTCATTACAGGTGGTGATTCGAAGGCTCCCACCTAACCTGTCAAAGGAGCAGCTACAAGAACAGCTCAGTCCACTGCCATCATATGACTATTTTGAATTCTTCCCAGCTGATCAAAGGTATAATAACCTTTACAAAGTTATGATCCATAAATCCTGTGGCCTTTTCCCTTTTATGATAATGTTTATGACCTCTCCTTCTTTCTCTTTGTCTACCCCCACAGTCTTTATCCTCACCTATTCTCCAGAGCATATATCAATTTTAAAAACCTTGAAGATATCCTGCTGTTTAGAGACCGATTTGATGGCTATGTCTTCATTGACAACAAGGGTATTTCTTGATTTTGTTTAAACTCACTTTTACTTTGTTTCCAGTATAGTGATATGAAGGTGGACAAACAGTGAAACCTGTTTGTGTATAGTTAATGGAAACAAAATCATATTTGCTTTACAGCTAAATGCTCAATTTTATGAGCATAGGCATGGCTATAGAGCTCTCACTGCTGTTATTATGATTTGATAGCTGGTCTGTTAAATGATGAGCTGGCTTATGTTTCAATATTTATTCAGGCCAAGAGTATCCTGCGGTGGTAGAGTTTGCTCCCTTCCAGAAAATTTCCAAGAAGAAGCTAAAAAAGAAAGATGCCAAAGCTGGGAGCATTGAAGAAGGTACACTGAGCTTAAGTGCAGTAGTTATGGTATTTAGCTTGTAAATATATAGTCTATGTAAGATATCATGGTGATGAAATATATTTTGCTTTGATTTATATTCCTGTTGGTCCTGAAACCCTCTCAGACCCAGAATATAAGCGGTTCTTGGAATATTACTCCTGTGATGAGGAGAAGTCGATGGCCAATCCTGAGACTCTGCTGGGAGAGATAGAAGCCAAGACCAGGGAGCTCATAGGTATGGTACTGAATGTACAAATGCTTATTTACCCTGATGCATTACAGTAAGTTTCAAGATCCAGATGTATACATATAAGTTATTCAGTGTCTGTTTACTTCTCTCCCTTTTTTTTGGTTCAGCCAAGCGGACAACACCCCTGTTGGAGTACATCAAAAATAAGAAGATTGAGAAACAGGTAAGAAAGAAACAAGTAGATAAATGAAATTTTCCACAAATTGAAATATTTTCTTATATGCCACATTTTTTTTACAGAGAATAAGAGAAGAGAAGAGAGAGGAGAGGAGAAGAAGAGAGCTTGAAAAGAAAAGGCAGAGGGAGGAGGAGAAGAGAAAGCGTCGAGAGGAGGAGAGACGCAAACGCAAAGAGGCAGAGAAGCAGAAGAAACTGTCTGATAAAGACATCAAAATCAAGGTGATTCATCACAAAAAAACCTTTCATACATATGGTACACTAGCTTATAGTTATGGAGCTTTCCTGTATTATTTGTATATTTAGCTATTGAAGAAGAGTGACAGAGATGACAATGTGGATTCAGACCGAATGAAGGACAAAAGTGACCTTGGGGAAACAGACAGAGGAAAATGGGAGAAAACTGGAGGACAAATTAAGTCAAAGGACCCAAAAGAAAAGTAAGGACTGTGAAATCTATAGCTGTGGCTGTGGGCAGTTTCATGTATACTCCTGGTATATTAAAACTTTCTAGTAAGAAATTAATTTTTATGTCAAAATGTGATTTTTACATCCACATTTCAAAATACACCTTGGTGGTAATGGCACCAATAGCTCATATAATAATAGCTACAGAACGTCATTGTAATAGTTATGTATCTGATGTCTGTGCAATCTGTACTCTGCCCACAAGAGGTCAGCCTGAGAGCGACAAGGAGCAGAGAGAGCAGCATGGACGCAGGCAGAGAGAAAAGGATCACCGTGGCAAAGATGAAGAGAGGAAACGACAGCGACACCACTATGAGTTTGACAAGTTTATGCGTCGCAAAGATGAGACAAAATGGGGGAAGGGCTACTGCCAGGACCGAGCCAAGAAAGAGGGGCACCATCATTATTCTTACTGTACTGACAGTGGAGACAAACTAGGAAAGGATGACAGGGAGGACCTGGGTAATAGGAAGGAACGCCTCCGAAACAAG
>NW_018127979.1:552942-576467 GCF_001952655.1 Monopterus albus | reverse complement strand
TGTAGGTGACAATTAATTACATTGTCAATAGATTGGCAGTTGGTTGACATGTGGCAGTTTACAGAAGATTAATCATCAGCTCAGAGAAATCATGTTTTTTACTTTGTGTATTTATGTCATGAGTATGACTATTAAATAAGTGTATTTGTGTGTTGCTTGTCTCTCCCATGTCGCTGCTTTCTCATCTCCCTGCAGGACCGTCCAGCCATGCAGCTCTATCAGCCGGGTGCACGCAACCGTAAGCGCATGAGCTCAGCAGGCAAAGGTTATGACTGCATCCCCGTGGGCCACTCGCCTGAACCTGGAACCGAGCACTGTTATGAGGTAGTCACCATGGCAACAGGACTGGACAAGGGGTTTGAGAAAAGCAAAGATGAGCAGTGAGAAATCTGGATGTTTAGAGGAAACATAAATAAATTATTTACCTTTTTTAGCCCTATATTGATGCAGGTTTGGTTATTACTGAGCTTTTGAGACTTAATATACCACATAGAGAGATGAGGACTACAAAATCAAACAGTCTTTTATTAATTTTAATCTGTTAAGCTCATAGCTTTGAATGTTTTGCTGGAGCATGAACATTTTAGGACATACAGTGCAAAACATTTTAACTGTCTCACTGGTTAGTGATCAAAGAATGATCAAAGTTTACTGTTAGGTTGAATCTTTGAAGTAAACCATCTGAAAAATACTGAGAAAAGGGGCAAATAATAGTAGCTACCATTGTGGCAGCACAAGTTATCTTTATTTCTTCCCTGAATAAATGAGTGGTCTCTTCCAGGATGACAGTGCCTCCATCCACAGGGCACGAGGGGTCACTGAGTGTGAAAATGATGGGAATCATATGCTGTGACCTTCACAGGTACCAAATCTCAACCCATTTGAACATCTACGGGAGATTTTGGAGCGATGTGTTACAGTAGATAGGGGTCTCCACCACCATCATCCAAATGCCAAATGAGGAAATATCTTTTGGAAGAATGGTGTTCATCCTCCCAGTATAGTTCAGAGACTTGTAGAATCAGTGCCAGGGTGCACTGAAACTGTTTTGGTGGCACATGGTGGCCCAACACCTTACTGACACTATGTCCTCCCCATTTGTCACTCATCTCTATATCCCCTGTGCTTTCTTGGTGCAGTGCAGTCCAGTGTCATTCCTCTTGGTCATGTTTCTGAAAAGGCCGCTCATATGTGATGTCCATGCAGTTTGTTTGTAAAATTGTGACCAGGTCCCCTGCAGCCGAGCTTGTTACTAAGCCTTTGTAGAGTCTGCTCAACCTAGATCTTTATATTGATCCTATAGATTTTACAAAACATAATGTAAGAAGAAACAAAGGCAGTGGATGTAGACAATTTAACAGAGGATATTCTGTGTATTTTTGTGTAAAGGTGAGTGACTGAGCTGGAGTGTTATTAAGAGGACAATGTCAACATACAGTATTTTACTGCGTTTCCCTAGGTTTTATGCCTTATTACATTGGCTTCATGTTATTCTAAGGCATTGTACAAAAATAACTTTTTTGCGAGTGAAATTTTGTATATGATCACTCATGAGCCAGGAAGAACACTTTCTCTACATTTCTATAAAACATTTCCTAGAAATAAACTATACACTTGCAAAGTATGAAACCAATAAGTGAAGACAATTAATTTCTTATGCTGTTTGCATGGTTTTCTATTAATTCTGTCATTTAAATGTAATGGAAAAGACACAAGTATTGGAAAATTATTGCAGTCTGTTTAACAAGCTTTATATTAGTTTTGCACATGATCTAACATTTGTCTATTTTTTCCCAATAGTTGTGAAAAAATAAAGCTCTTCTACCATTATATGAGACTAAATAGTCATTGTGGTAGTTCTCTGACAGTTTGGGTGAGGCAGTATTTGTATGCAGCATTGCCCATAGTACACGTTTACAAATTACAATTATGAGTCAGTTATAGTTAATGCAATGCATGAACACTTTATTGTTAGTGGGTGTTTTTAATTTTAACCGGTTCTTTTATCTGAAGGCCCCAAGAAGTAACACCCAGGAAACAGGAATCAGCTTAACGTAGATTTATTTTCTTCTGGTTAAATGCAGAGTTATTACAGTGCTGGGCTCTGAGAGATGACAAGTCTCCAAGAGCCTCGATAATCAAAAATCATTCACATTTATCTTCTCAGGCTGGGACTGCCCTGTACATCGGTGGTACGTTGCACGTCAATATTCTAGAATGTTCATATAGGCAGTATGTGTGTGTGTGTGTTGTTATTTTCTATTTTCAGGCGTTTCTCTCCAACTGAAAGTGGACATGCAGTTAGCTGTGTCACTTACTTCCCTGATTCTGTTGTAAAAAACCCTTTACTCATACTTCAGACATGAGTAAACAATTCAAGCCCGCCAGACTTCACGTCTGTAAAATAGCATAAATTAACTATCTTATCTATAGTTTCCAGAACGACACTTTTTTATGCAATCTATTCTTGCACAATTATCCAAGAAGATGAGAAATACTACAAGTTGACTCGAAGCTGAAAATTATAACTATAGTGCATGCATAAGAGCCAGGTTAATACTGATACATGGTGCTGTTAATGAAACACAGACAGTCATACTAAACTTTATCATTATAAAAGCAAAATAATACTAACAGTAAATAAAACAACTGTAACTCCTGAAATCCAATCCTAACAGTGTAGACATGTCCTTGTTTCACTAGTGATACTGGAGGCATATTTTCTGAGGCTAAACTAAAATAACTGGCTCTAGAAATCTGAGATCATAGTGGAGGCATGTGCCATGTTGGTGCTAATGTATTCAGTGGTCTCTATTGTAGCAGGCCTAATCAAAATGTGCTAGGCTAGATAAAGCAGAACTAGTTTAATCAACAGGAAGCCAGCAAGAACAAAATCTTCACAGTTCACTTTTCAAGTAGCATGTGTGTATATGTGAACCATAGAAGATGGTTCACATATACACACATATACAGTGGTGTGAAAAAGTGTTTGCCCCCTTACTGATTTCTTATCTTTTTGCATGTTTGTCACACTGTAATGTTTCAGATCATCAAACAAATTTATATATTAGTCAAAGATAACACAAGTAAACACATCATGCAGTTTTTAAATGAAGGTTTTTATTATTAAGGGAAAACAAAATCCAAAACTACAAAGCCCTGTGTGAATAAGTGTTTGCCCCCTAAACCTAATAACTGGTTGGGCCACCCTTAGCAGCAACAACTGCAATCAAGCGTTTTCGATAACTTGCCATGAGTCTGCCACAGCGCTGTGGAGGAATTTTGGCCCACTCATCTTGGCAGAATTGTTGTAAGTCAGCCACATTGGAAGGTTTTCGGGCATGAACTGCCTTTTTAAGGTCATGCCACAGCATCTCAATTGGATTCAGGTCAGGACTTTGACTAGGCCACTCCAAAGTCTTCATGTTGTTTTTCTTCAGCCATTCAGAAGTGGACTTGCTGGTGTGCTTTGGATCATTGTCCTGCTGCAGAACCCAAGTTCGCTTCAGCTTGAGGTCACAAACGGATGGCCGGACATTCTCCTTCAGGATATTTTGGTACACAGCAGAATTCATGGTTCCACTTATCACAGCATGTCTTCCAGGGCCTGAAGCAGCAAAACAGCCCCAGACCATCACACTACCACCACCATATTTTACTGTTGGTATGATGTTCTTTTTCTGAAATGCGGTGTTACATATACGCCACACATAATGGGACACACACCTTCCAAAAAGTTCAACTTTTGTCTCGTCTGTCCACAGAGTATTATCCCAAAAGTCTTGGGGATCATCAAGATGTTTTCTGGCAAAACTGAGACGAGCCTTTATGTTCTTTTTGCTCAGCAGTGGTTTTCGTCTTGGAACTCTGCCATGCAAACCATTTTTGCCCAGTCTCTTTCTTATGGTGGAGTCATGAACACTCACCTTAACTGAGGCAAGTGAGGCCTGCAGTTCTTTGGATGTTGTTGTGGGGTCTTTTGTGACCTCTTGGATGAGTTGTCGCTGCGCTCTTGGGGTAATTTTGGTCGGCCGGCCACTCCTGGGAAGGTTCTCCACTGTTCCATGTTTTCGCCATTTGTGGATAATGGCTCTCACTGTGGTTCGCTGCAGTCCCAAAGCTTTAGAAATGGCTTTATAACCTTTTCCAAACTGATAGAGCTCAATTATTCTCTTTCTCATTTGGTTTTGAATTTCTTTGGATCTCGGCATGATGTCTAGCTTTTGAGGATCTTTTGGTCTACTTCACTTTGTCAGGCAGGTCCTATTTAAGTGATTTCTTGATTGCGAACAGGTGTGGCAGTAATCAGGCCTGGGTGTGGCTAGAGAAATTGAACTCAGGTGCGATAAACCAGTGTTTTGACAGGGGGGCAAACACTTGTTCACACAGGGCTATATAGTTTTGGATTTTGTTTTCCCTTAATAATAAAAACCTTCATTTAAAAACTGCATGATGTGTTTACTTGTGTTATCTTTGACTAATATATAAATTTGTTTGACAATCTGAAACATTACAGTGTGACAAACATGCAAAAAGATAAGAAATCAGTAAGGGGGCAAACACTTTTTCACACCACTGTATGTTGTCCTCATTTGCATACATATTACAAATATTACTTTAAGGCATTTCCTGTAAGCCCTTTAGTTGTATTCAGTTGCCCCACATTCACACGTATAGCTGTAGACTGTAGAAATGATTTATGAACCAATGGCAACCTAGACTAGACAACCACGCAGATTACAGTGCTGAGTACATATTTTTCTTTATTTTTCTTGTTGACTTACAAGCACATTCAGAGCCTCTGTACCAGTGTGTTATGTTATGTGGAGAGTCTTAGACACGTGTGTCATTAACATTGTCCAACACCGAATCAAATAGGTGACTGTTACTACAGTTGGTAGGACGAAGCTTGTCACATGACTCATTTCCTTTCTTTCTCTCTTGCTCTGTAATGTAAGAAGTGCCCCATTTTCTCAGTAGTCACAGTATTTGTACCTCTATCTACAACTGACACATGCCTTCCTGTTCTGTTTGCCTCTGTGTTCATATAGGTGAGTTATCAACTGACTTTTACTGAAGTTCGTCTGGCGTGTGTTTGAATACGGGCCTTGCTGCACCATGTGCCATTTGTCAATTATATTTATGTGTCATCAGTGAAAATGCTTTTTCTTTTAATTGGCTTAGTAATATATAACAGAAATATGTATTATCTAACACTTGATCCCATTACAGTGGTACAACAAGTACTGTAGTCATCTGGAGAGAAAAAGGGAAAAATAATTCAAATTTTTGTATTAAAAAAAAAGAAGAAGAAACAAGCAAGCAAACACATTATAACCCAAAAATCTCAGTTTGCTAGTGTTGCAGCAAGAGTTATCATTTTTACAATGATTGTGCTGATTGCAGTTGTGGTAATGGTGTACTTTTCCTTACACAACTTCTTATAAAAATTACACTGACTCAGTAATGAATGTTTGTTTGGTCTGTGGTATTTCCCTTTCACCGCTACCGCCAGGAACACCATGTGTGAGAGAAAGTGTTTGTGTTTCTTGCCCGTGGTACAGATTAATCCATCTCATGGCACTGAACTAAAATTCAGTTTTGTTTCATCTCTTAATATAAGCCTATTATAATATGATTATTGAAATTTGTGTCTACTCCACAGACTTTTTCTGGTTTTAATTGTTTATGAACTACTCTATGCACAGCAACCGTTGACAGACTTCACCACAAATGATGTATGTCCTTTTCCTGTGTGAAAACTCCACCCGACACATGTGCAAACAACAGCTGTGTAATTCAGTGCTGACATGCAGTTCTGAGATAAATTCTACATTCTCTTTCACACCTTCAGATCACCTCACTTTTACACACACAAAACAAGAAACCTGTGAAATTGCTCGCACGCAACACTGCATAGAATCTGTTTCCCCCCACCCCCCAGTGGTGATTGATATCTGATAAATCAAAACTTTTTTCCACTTACAAATTACTAAACAGTGATTTATTATCCTGTATAAATTAGGATGTATATGATATTGCTTAAATTCCACCGGTATTTTGTACTAAAAATTATGCTTTTCTAAAAACCTCAACATTTGTTTAACCACACAGGTGAAGAGAGATTATACCCACCCAGTCATGGCCAGGAATTCTAGCAGCTTCAAACTAGACAATGCCACCCTGTCCCTGTTTCAGGATGTAAACACTGGCATCATCATTTCTGTCATCTACATGCTTGTCACAGCCATTAATCTGGTAGGAAATGGCCTTTCCATGTGGCTCCTCCTCTTCCGTACCTCCCCTAAGACTCCTTCCATCATCTTCATGATTAATCTCACTCTCACCGACTTGGCCCTTGGTACCGCCCTGCCCTTTCAGATCGCCTACCAGCTCCAAGGATACCACTGGACTCTGGGAACAAGGACATGCAGGTATTCTTTAAAAATACAGTGATGTTGAATTTATTGATACCAGGTATTCTCAGTGTACATTGGCTGCAATTAGTTCAACATTTTGGAAAATATGCTTATTTGCTTTTTTGCCAAGAGATGTTCAAGATTGATACCACTCTCATATCTGTTTGGTGTGGAGTTGCAGCCAGCAAGACTATTTCTTGGTCAGGTGCAGTGACTTCCTGGTGTTGCCTGATGGTCTCATAGTCCTGTGAATTCACAGTGTCATTTTTACACTTTGTACAGATTGAACAAACAAGACACAATGTGATAATTACTGAAGTTGAGAGGAACTCCAAGGCCACAGTCTATTACCAAACAGCTGTTTCCTATTTTCTAACCTTTATCCTAAATTAAATTGCCCATAGGCTAGTAGTAGTAGATTCAAACTGAACAACCAGTTATGAGTCGTTCTCATTCCAAAAATCAATGTCAAACTATACCTCAAATTATCATTTTGCTGAATGATGAAATAAAATGCTCTTCTTCTACTTATCTACCTACAGTTTTGTGACCCTTATGTTCTACACCAATATGTACTGTTCCATCCTGACCATGATGGCCATTGGCATTGACCGCTACCTGGGCATTGTCAAACCCATGCAATTCAGACAGACCAGGAAGCGCAAGTTCAATGCTGTCATCGGCTGTCTCGTTATGTGGGGTTTGGTCCTGAGTGTTCTGTACCCGCTGATGACCACAGACCTGACCTTTGACATTCCTGAGCTCGGGATTACCACTTGCTTTGACGTGCTGAAAAAAGACATGCTCCCGTCCATGCTAGCCTGGGCAGCCTTCCTCCTCAGCATGGTGTTCATCCTTTTCCTCTTACCTTTCTGTGTCACAACATTCTGCTATGTTAGTGTCATACGCAAACTGGCCAGAGATTCCAAGACAGCCCAGAAAGAGAGAGCAATACGCCTGGCCTTCATTGTTCTCCTGGTCTTCACCGTCTGCTTTGCACCCAACAACATCCTCCTGTTGAGTCACACTGTGCTGAGACTCTTCTATAAGAAGTCTGCTTACATGGCTTACAAACTGTCACTCTGTTTTAGCTGCCTAAACAGCTGCATTGATCCATTCATTTACTATTTTGCATCCAAAGATTTCAGACAAAAGCTGAGACAAATATTGAATCTGCAGAGCCTGAGTAGTATGGACTTGGTTGCAACGGATCATAAAGAGAGTCTGTACTCAGCACAGTGTACTTTTGAAGGTCAAGAGAGAGAACATAGCAAAGTATCTCTGATGCCAACACAAACCACAGAATAGCAAGAGGGAATGAGACAGAAAATAAGATTGAGCAATTGAGAAAAAAATCAAGTCATGCTCTTACAACATCCTATCTTGGTTCATATTTCAAAATAATTTTACATCATCTTTTTGTGTGCATCATAGAAACAGTGAACAACTACAACTGAGCCTCTGTGCCACAATCAGTCTTTATTTCTGCATAACCACCCATCCATCCTCCATCTACTATGTATACCATATATCCTGAACAGGGTTGTGGTGCATTACAATATGTGTGTGTGTTTTTTTTAAGAATGGCAAGCATTTATGGTCTGTATACATGTATCATAATAGTTAACGTAATTCTGCATGTAGCATGCACAAGTGCTAATAAAATGTGAATAAAATATTTGTATTATTTTTCCCTTAACTTCCCAAACATAGCACAGTTACCATTTTGTAACATTATATTTGAATATGTTTGTGTAAATGTTTCTATACTGTGATTTCTCTGTACTGTTATTATTATCGTTATTATTATTATTAGTTCACCTTTTAAATTTGTATGACATTCACTTTATACTTTTTGTATTTACTGTATTGTTCTCTATAAAAATAAATTCATAGTTTTTCTTGTTAATATGCCTCTTGTTGGGATAGTAGTAACTGCATGGGACGCTTATACTCTATTCTAAGTGTGCTATTGGTTGCTCCGCCCACACTGATACGTCATCACGTATGCGCCAACACGTTGGTTGTACCAAGAACCGTAGTAACTATCCTGGCTTCTGTAGGTAAGTTTGCACCTCACATATACTCTAATTAAAGCTCGGCCTATAGCTATATTTTAGGTGACCGTGTTTAATAATTGTTTTTTGGGTTGAACTCACTACCCAAAGGGAACATGAGCGTTTTGTTAACATGCAGTACGAGGAGCTTTTTCTGCTCCAGAATCCAAAATCCAAGTTGGCTGTTATTGACTGGTGCAGCTAACACATTAACATAAATAGAGTAGCAGTGTAGTTAGCTAATAATAATTATGTATGTTGAATGATATATTAATTGGTTGTTAGCTAACGATTATTATGTATGTTGAATGATATATTAATTGGTTGTATGCTTAAAACATGTAGGCTATTATATAACGTTACGTGATTAACTTTGGTTTCTTTCAGAGGATCCGCATATTGAGTATGTAGGTGCAATAACTTACACATATTGGCAACAAACATCAGTTATACATATACCTTTTTGCATTTTTTTTTTAATTTTAGTAGATGAACGACAGCCCATTGTCTTCTTTGAATGCACTGCATGTTTCCATGAGAAATATGTACCTAGGGCTGCAACTATTAAAATGTATTCATAATAGATTAATCACTTAATTGTTTAGTCCAATCAAAAGTCAGACAGTAGTATAAAATTGTCAGTTGACTGCTTATTTAGATGGATCAAGATAGAAATCACATACAAGCAGCAAATTGTCACATTGGAGAAGCTGGACTGAGCTTTCCTTGTAGAAATTACAGAAATTCTTAATTCCTTATCAAATTTGTTATTTTGACTTATTAGTTGCCGAGTAGGACCAGCTCTGTAGGGTCTGTCCTCAGTGACAGTGAAGAGCTACCGTCATCTGGTTACCTTTTGCTGAGTCTGACATAAACTAGGCCACTTCTCTAATGTTTAACTTCGTTCATCACTTTAAGAGCATTTAGATGAGAGCCACCATGTTGCTGAGCCCTGTCATTCCCAAGCTCTCCGGTAAACTGATCGTGCTGGCGAGTGGCTCTCCAAGGAGACTGGAGATTCTCCGCAATGTGGTATGTGATTACAGACATCATTGACAACGTATGGTGCTAATTCTAAGGCTGAACAAATGATCAACACTTGTCTTACCTGATAACAGTGATTGTGGAAACACTGATAATCAGAATTTTAATGTTGCACTGTGCCATGCTACATGTCAGGGCATACGATTTGAGGTGGTACCATCCTGGTTTAAAGAAACCCTTAACAAGGGACTTTTCAAAGCACCTCATGAGTATGCAGTAGAGACAGCCAAACAGAAAGCCCTGGAGGTTGCCCGGAGGATGCCCTTAGTGAGTTAAACCCCTTTTTGTTTGCCAGTATACAGTGTATTTCTGCTGTAGAATCACATATTCATAAGGTTTTGTGTTTTAATTAGAAACACCTGAAAACTCCAGACATGGTAATCGGAGCAGACACTATTGTGGTAAGAGAAAGGAGCATTACAGCATTTTATCTGCTTTCTGGCTGCAATATAAGTTGTATATTGTGTTTTTATTCACTTTGTTCATTGTTCTTCGTTTTCAAAGACTATAGATGGCATGATTCTGGAGAAGCCCATAGACAAACAGGATGCTTACAGGATGTTGTCACGGTCAGTATCACTTATGCAAATTCTGTCTGAACTAACATTAGAAACTGAACATGCACAGGATGTTGTGTACATTTTCTCAGTTTTATCAGTTTTTTTTTTTTTTTCCTTCATGTGTGTTGAGTGGTAAAGAGCACAGTGTCTTCACTGGTGTGGCTATTGTCATCTGCCATGAGAAAGAAAGTAAGTCATAGCTGTTCACAGTTCATTTTCTGTAGAAATGTGTAAAAGCAAATTTGTTGGAACAGTTAAGTCAAATGTAGGATGTGATGCCATTTTCTTAAACACATATTGGAAAGCTTTACTGTCCAAATGTTATGGTTCCATCGGCGGACACATTTCATTTCTGAACTTCCCTGTTTTAGATGGAGTGGATTATCAGATGATTGACTTCTTTGAGGAAACGAAGGTGAAATTTGCCCATCTGTCTGAAGATATGCTGTGGGAGTACATCAATAGCGGTGAACCCATGTGAGTACAAACGTTTGAACTTTTACAGATGTGCAATATGTACACTAAAGTCAAAAGCTTCGACTCACTTTCCCATTAAATTGAATGGGAAAGTGTGTCCAAACCTTTGACCTAGAGTGTAGTTATTGATTTCTTCCAGTGTAGCAACCTCATTTAAGTTGATGTGAGCTTCATGAACCTGCTGCTTTTTGGACTTTGAGACCTGATTTTTTTGTTTCTAGCTGCATTCTTGATTTTAAGTTAGAGTGTATTCTTTGATGAGGTCTGCATCTAATGAACCTGTCGTTAAATATACAACCCCTTTGTGTATGTGAGCACATGTTTAGCATCAATCGAAATCTATATGTATAAGTGGAATCTGTGTGTTAGGGACAAGGCTGGCGGCTATGGTATTCAGGCTTTGGGTGGCATGCTGGTGGAGTACGTCCATGGAGATTTCTTCAATGTTATGGGCTTCCCACTCAACCACTTCTGCAAACAGATTAGCCTTATTTACAACCACCGGACAACTTCTTCAAACCAGGACAGTGCATCTGTGGGTCTGAGTCACAACTCCCCTCACAACACCTCAATACTCACTCAGCCCCCACCCAACCTGACAGCTCAGTCTAGCCAAAGTCCCACCTCATCACCCATCCATAACTCCTCACCCAGCCCCATCCAAATACACCACACCCAGGACGGTCCTTCATCCAGTCCTGTCCACAAGGTTTGTATTTTTCACCCTATGAGCACAATCCATTACCATTCGTCATTATTTACCAGAACCCATCTGGCCTTATAGGTGAAAAGGAAAGGTAGTGAGGGTACAGCGGATGAGAGTTCCTGGAAGTTGCCAGACAGCTTGTTTACACATACAGCTGCAGAGTGTGAGCGCCAAGACTCTGAGAATACAACATTACCACAGACAACCAGCAGAGAGCAGGCGATTGAGCTCAGTGTGGCAGAACATGAGGCCAGTGAACCAAATAAAGAAGACTTGGAGAAAATCACTGAACTGGTGGATGGATTCAAAGCCTCAAAGGTAACTGGTAAACAGTGTGTGCTTACATTTAGGCTGTATGTAATGACTTTTGCACTGAAATATTAACTTTTAGTGTTTGCTATTGTTGTAGCTGACTACAGGTTATAATTAAGTGTTTTTAAGGAATAGACTTATTCTCTTTTTTGTTGAGAGTAAGATGAGAAGATCACTACAAATCTTGTATCAATATGATAAATATGAAGCACAAGTAAGGAGATGGGTATCTTAATGTAAAGGCTGGAAACAAAGGGAAATGGTTAGTCTGGCTCTGTCCAAAGGAAAAACATACTTCAGCATTTCAACAACTCTGAAACTCACTAATTAACATTCCTTACACAACAGTGTAAAATGATAAGCTGTGGTTTTACAAATGTAAAACCACAGCTTCTTAGGTGCAGTGACTTCCTGTAACCTTGGTGCCTGGCAACCTCAAGACTACATATTAAATGAAGAAGATATAACAGGTGGTAATTGATGTGCTTTCGAGGTGCTGGTTGATATTTAATGGATAGAGTGGTACCGATCTTCTCATCTAACGCTCCAGGAAAGAAAGTGAATAACCATACTTCCTAGAATGTTGAACTGTTCCTCTTAGGCTCTTTAAATGGACTTATTCTGAAGTGCAATGCACTGATATGGAACTCTAGTGGACCACAGTGAATTATGCATTTCTGGTGTTAATATACAGAAAGGAAACCACAAGTTACTATTTTGCTTGTGCTTCTCATTTGATCATGATCTGAGCAGATACTTTTTTATCACATTCAAATAAATAAAATTGTACTTTACTCCTGTATCTGGTCCAGGCACTGTTTACTGCATCCAGGTTGCATGTGTTTGACCTGCTACAGAGCAGGCCAGGCCTAGATGCAACTCAGGTGGCCCAGGAGATCGAAGCCTCTGTGAAGGGGACTGAACGCCTGCTGGAGGCTTGTGTGTCTCTGGGACTGTTAAAAAGCAAAGAGAGAAGTTAGTCAACACTGCAGCCCTGTTGATAATTACACAAGAATCTCTCCCTTTTTCATACTTTAAATGGATTAATACATTTAATTCTCAACTTAAAATCAACTTCTCTGTTGTTTTTCTCCCAGCCAGCCAGAAGACGGTGTATGAGAACACACGTCTGGCTGCGTGGTTTTTGTGGTCAGATGCACCTTTTTCTCTGCACGAATACATCCAGCACTGTAACAACACGTTGTGGCCTCTTTTCTCTCACCTTGAGAGCGCAGTGCGGGAGGGAACCAACCAGCACGAGAAGGCCTTCGGCAAGAAGTCAAAGGATATTTTTCAGGTGGTCGTCTTAAAGTTCAGCCTCAGATTTATAGTATATACAGATGAGATCATGAAAAACAGATCTTACAGATGCTGTTTTATAAATTTCCCTGTCATTTGTTTCCGTTTTAAAGGATGCTTACTTCAGCAGTAAAGAAGTGAAACTGAGGTTCATGAACGCCATGCACAGCATTGCCAAAGTTACAGGAAAGGCTGTTGCAACAGCCTTTGATCTCTCTAGTTATAAAACAGCCTGTGACCTCGGAGGTAAGGGCAGGATGAAAAAGTATAAAATTGTGTGTTTGAATAATAAACTGTTCTTCTACATCTCTTCTTTTTGATTGTTTTTTGAATCAAGGATGCACTGGTGCCATGGCCTATGAGTTTACTACAGCCCATCCTGGGTTGTCTGTGACAGTGTTTGACTTGCCAGCTGTTGTTGAGATGAGTGAACATTTCCATCCCCTGCACACAGACAACAGGGTATCGTTTGTAGCAGGTCAGTTTGTTCATCTAAAAGTACTGTCTATACCATTAATATTTAATGGTTAAAAGTTGACTTATGCTGTATTATTGGCTTATTTTACCAGTGTCAAATATAAATGTACACTTACTATGACTAAAATGTGTGGCTTTTTACTTTCTGTATGAGCAGGGGACTTCTTTAAAGATGAATTGCCCAAAGCAGACTTGTACATCCTGGCAAGAATCCTTCATGACTGGCCTGACGAGAAGGTGCACGTTCTGTTGAGTAAAATTGCAGATGCATGCAAACCAGGTAAAATTTTCATTTCTAGAATGAGATTGTAGCAACTGATCTTACTGATACGTTACCACATTTTCAGACACAGTTGAATCTGGTTTCAGTTATCACTGCTGCTGCTATTGTTAGTGTTTAACTGATAAAAAAAACTGAGAATGACTAAGAAGCTGACCGTGTGAAAGTTCTAAAACTGTGATGCTAGTGTTGTTTTCTGCCTGGTTCTTTTTTGGAGTTATTTATTCTTGTCCTGAAGAAGTTAATTAGAAGCAGAGAAGGGGATACATAACCAACATTATCTTTAAAGTTGTATATCACCATACACATCATGCACTTGCACCATGCTGCCAGGTTGTGGGCTCCTGCTAAGTGAGATCTTCCTGGATGAAGACAGGAAGGGCCCAAGGCGTGGGCTGCTGCAGGCCCTCAGCATGAGCGAAGGGAAACAGAGAAGTGCAACAGAATACAGCCTGCTGTTGAAGACCCACGGTTTTGTAACAGCAAATGTCAGGCGTACAGATAACCTGCTGGATGCCATGCTCTGCATCAAAGTGTGACAGACAACACTCTGTACAACACTGTAAAGAAACACTTGCAGTACATTGAACTGTATGTTGTAGGTGACTGTTGCTAAAATAAAGGACTAAGGAATAGATTTACAATGATGTGTGAGCCTCTCTGAACCAATAAAAAAGTCTTTATTTTAAGATGTATGTTTTTGTGTTATGTAAAGATGGTTTCAGTTTTTAAAAGATCTGTTTGTATTTGAAGTATTGGACACAAAAACTGTGAATACTATTGTGTGTGTCCTACGAAGCATTTTATAATTCCTGTTCCTTAAGCTCTTCAACAACTTGTTATGTTGGGCCTTAGGTTGTGCAGTGCTCATAGCTGAGACCATGCTGGATGGACAGACACCCTACTCTGCTCCGCAGTCTGTGAACATGCATGCCCAGACTGAGGGGATGAAGAGGAGGGAGAGCCAGTATGCAGACATGCTGAGCAAGCATGGATTTGGGTGCATGCGTGTGGTTCACACTCTGAACTTCCTTGATGTTTTTATTGCTAATAAAATGTAGCCAGGCATACAAATCCTCATGTTTTTCATTTATTTGTTATAATTTAAGGGTTTTGTTCAGGTTGTTTGATCAGTGGTGAGAGAAATATTTGCATTTTGCTTAAGTAGTTTTAGTTGTTTGATCAGTGGTGAGAAAAATATTTGCATTTTGCTTAAGTAGTTTCCCACAATGTGATGTCATTATAACTGCAGATAGACGAAGACAGCCAGAGAGTATTCAGGACTGAAACAGTGGAACACACAGGTTGGACTGGAGAGGACTAGCTGAGCATTCAAAAGCAACGATTCTCTGAAAGTGCTGCTGGATTTTAGTAGAAGGAAGAGAGGAGCATCCACAGAGGAAGCAACAGGAAGGTTCAAGTCACTTGTAAAGTCTCCAGTAGGTCAAGTATTAGTTCCTACTGGTGTTCAGTTTAGTAGTTCATTTCTTTGGATTTTGTTTAGCTGATAATGAGGTGACTGATTCTAGTCATGCGGCCACTAACTAGATTTTGAATGAATCCTTATTGCAGATTTAAAGTTCCCCTAGTGCTCTGTGATATTTATATAGTTTGTATATTGCTGTCTATAATTTATTTATTCATGATGTTAGCAGTAGTTGCTATATGTCTATTATACTTTTGAGGCTTTAGATTGCACTTTGTGGTTTATATGTTCTTACATAGTTAACAGTGACTGTTTCAGTCTTGGCCTTTTCTGTGACCTCGTAATAATCAGTGGTGGAAAAAATACTCAGATCCCTTACGAAAGTAAAAGTAACAACATCACAATGTACAAATACCCTCTTACAAGCAAAAGTACAAACATACTTAAAGTACTAAAGGTACTCATTATGCAGAACGGCACATTTAACAATAATGTGTATGATATGATTTGATTATAAATAGTGATGCATTATTGAGTTCATCACATTTAATGTTGCAGCTGTTAAAGGTGGAGCTAGTTTTAAGTATCTTATATGCTTATAATTTGAAATACTTTACATCTGGTTAGCTTGCGAATTTTCCACAAGACATCAATAAAGTTTTACAATTGTACTGTAAATTTTGCATTGATAGCTTTTGATAAGAAACTAGTAAGTAAAGTAATCAAAGTATTTAGAGTAAAGAGTACAACATTTTTCTCTAAAATGTAGTGAAGTCAAAGTATGAAGTAGCACAAAATTAAACTCCTCAAGTACTGATACCTCAAAATTGTACTTAACTACAGTACTCGAGTACAAGTACTTAGTTAATTTCCACCACTGATAACGATGGCACTAGTTTAGATGTTTTAGGCTGTAAAAAGACCTTGTAAAGACCATATCGAATGAGTTCAGGTCAACTAGGCTTGATTAGATTAAATGTCCTGGGCTGTCTCCACACACAAGAGTGGAGACACAAAATTACTTCTATGTAGGTTAATGGTGGCATATAAAAACCCAAATATTTATTTTACAAGTAGAAGACTTGTATAGTGTATTAGTTTCATGCTATATCAGCAAATCTCCTCAAGATGGCATCACAAACCTGCAGAACCACTGCAGACTTGCAAAAACTGTTTTTGTTTTGTTGAAGAGCTTTAACTTTTTCCAGTGGTAGCTAGTTGTGTGCAACAGAGATCATTTGAACATAAAATGACAGCGGGTTGTCAAAATTAGGTTCATGTTGCCAAGCTTGGTAATTATTTGAGCTTAATGTGCATGGCTGCATAGAAGTATATGACACCATCTCTCACTTCTTACTGATAAACCTATTGGATTTCATCTTTGAGGCAGCTGGCAAAGCAGCCAAACAGCTGATGGGAATGTGGGAATATCTCTGGCCAAGATAAATAGCTCTTATTCTTTGTGGCATTGAAAGTGTGTCTGGATTACTCTTCATTTTGGATCCAGTTCTAAGTATTTTTCTAGAAGGGTAATAAGGGTGGTCATGTTATTCATGGCTATTTTCTTGTCAGGCTCTTTGACATCTAACTGATTTTCATTACCCAGATTTCATTTCAATTTTTTTTTGAATGGGAGAGACACACAGAGGGTGTTCTGAAGTTCAAATATGACTCTTATTGTAAATCATATAAGGCTTGGTTTATTGTGAACATCCACTGAACACATCAAAACACCATATACCAGAATACTTCCATGGCACATTGGTTGTGAAAGCCTGTATTGACTCAGTATTTCATACATATTGAGTTACTGATTGATTCTTTTTAAAGACAGCCAAGTGACACCAAGTGGTTGTGTAAGGCTTGTGAAATAAAGACCAGCATTACAAATAAAACAGCACAGCCTGTGTTCCCTTAAAACATGACGTATTTCCATGAAGTGATCTGCATATTCATTTGCTTCCAATGTCCCAGCTGCACCCACTCACTTTCAAATGCAACGACTTTTGTGTACGAGCATCACCAGCAGTCTTTGCTGTTTGTATCAACAGCAAAGACTCTGTAAGGCTTTCTAATGAAAACCATTCAAGTCAATCACGTTTAGCAGAGACCAAAGGCCAGTGTAATTTGGGAAAATTGCTGAAACTCCAAAGTAATCTTCTGTAATGTGATCTTGCCTATTGAACACTGGCTGCACTGTACGTGTCGGATAAGAACTCAGTCATTTTCTTCAAATGCAGTCTTGACAAGCAGCATGGATATCCACCTGCAAGTAATCATCATTCTAGTGTTAAGTGCTTTGATATTAAAATGACTGATTTAAGACCATTTGCTGCTAGTACTGTAGATAGTGATTTGAAAGCACTTCCATATGTTGATAGGGAGGATAAGCTGAGTTTGTGAACCGGGCGGACTGTTGTGTATATTGTTGTAGAGCAGCCAGTGACAGACACCATGGTTAAGTCATGGCTTCAGTTTTCATGTGTTTGAGTTGAAAAAGCAGACCATACATTTAACTTTAAATAATGAGTGCCAAGTTTTGTAAGATTTAGTATGTTAACTGCTTTGAAATGTAAATATACGTCATTGAAATTCCATGTAACTTCCAGTGTAAACACTTGGGGGCAACACTGAATAAAGAAATTATTCTTACAGAGGCTGATTTGATCAAGTTTTATTTGTCAGAAACGTCGCGTGATGCTGCCGAAACGGTTTGGTGAACTCATTAAATGGCCAGACGAGGAAGTGATGAACAAAACCGTCTCTTTAATGAGAGAACTAACGTAAACAAACAAACAAAAAAAACATACAAGACACGGTGAAAACACAAAACTTACATGTCGGTATAACAGCCCAAGATCAAAACCAGCAAACACATACATCAAGGGAATCCAAAACGCGTTGTCCAAAGATAACTCCGTTAAGCCGATACACATAAGCAGTCCGAATTTAAGAGGGCAAGGCAGAACAGAATAATCCAAGGAAACAGTCCGGGTCAGAAACACAAATACCAAAACTGAAGATAGTGCTGGAAAGTCAGAGGACTGGGATCTAGAACAATCTGGCAACGTCCTTGTGGGAGGACGCTGCCTAAATAGAGGTGTAAACAGGTGCAAACAATAACGAAGCAGGTGAAACTAATGTGAGTGATGAAGAACGTAAAAAGACCGAAACTAAGGTGAAACAAAAACAGGAAGTAACGTCAGAATAAAAGCCGGACGGGAAGCAGCGGAACCGAATCATGACATTTATTGTTTGATTCCACCAGAGGTGGGAAGTAACTAAGTACATTTACTCATTTGAGGTATTTGTACTTTACTTCAGGATGTTCAATAAATGTACCAATAAATGTGATGTGCACAATAATACATCAGTATGACCCAGTAATGTGATATACATTAATGTGAACTGTGCCATGCTGCATAATGAGTACTTTTAGTGCTTTAAGTATAATTTATGCTCATACATTTGTACTTTTACTTAAGTAACAATTTGAATGCAGGATTTTTATTTGTAACAGTATTTTTACACTGTGATATTGCTACTTTTACTTACATAAAGAAGCTGTGTACTTCTTCCACCACTGGTTTCCACTTCTATCAGAGTGATAGGAAAGGACAGCCAATTTCACTGCTGGGATGTTTGAATGTTTTACCAAAATCCATGTCAAACTTATGTGTTATATTGGTTGAAAAATAAATAGTATCATTGTTTATACCAAAAGCCTTCTTTGTGACTTTGGGAAGACTGAACAGAATCCTAATGGTTGCATGCAAAATAACAAACACCCTCTTATCAGTCAGTTTTCTGAATTACTTCTCAAAACTGAACTCATACTTGGGCACCTGTTTCAAAGAACAGGTTTGTTTATCAAAGTCCTCCCTCTGTCAACAAACAGAATAAGCACGATGACGGCTGGTTCCTCAACCCACATCTGATTTCAGCAAATGTGCAGTTGTTCAAAGTGAGTTGTGCTTCATTGATTTGTTTCAAGGCAGAGGAAAAATAACCTCAGGGCTTCTACCAGTTAGAAATAACAATGGTGTCCTTCTCTGCTGCTAGTGGTATTTTTTGGCCTTACACCAGTAGTAGAACACAAAGGGACTCTCTCTAATGATTTCACGGCTGATTGGGACTATGTAAAAAAAACTTTATTTGAAGAGGGGGCTTTATTTTTGTGCACCTGGTCAGTAAATTGTACAGTCACTGCACTTTAATATGAATGATTCTGCAGAGATTTTGAATTCATTTACTGCAGGGCTATGTGTACTTTTCTCTTTAGTGTCTCATATTTATACTTTTCTTGATTTGTTGATTTTAGGTGTTTCAAAGTAATAGTGTGATGCTTTGGGGAACTGGCTTATTTGCTTTTTTCTTCCTGAGAGTTTGAAGAGAGGCTATCTATTGTCTAACACTACTTTATTGTCTGTGTGGCTTAACGGAGCAAGTAGGTGATTATGTTAGCATAAAGCCTGGAAGCAGGGGGAAACAGCTACCCTGAGTAAGATTTCAAAATTACTCCTATTGTTACCTTTAAAGCTCATAATTAATATGCATTTTCATACAAAAGCCAAAATGTGAAAAATAATAACTTGTAGTTTTATGTGTTAGAAGAATTTCTTGGTGAACAGTACTGTCATCTCTCCATCCATCTATTATCTATATCGCTTATCCTGAAGAGGGTCATGGAGGGCTGGAACCAATCCCAGCTGGCACTGGGCAAGAGGCGGGGTTCACCCTGGACAGGTCACCAATCTATCACAGGATTAACACTTAGAGACAGACAACCACACTCACTCCTATGGGCAATTTAGGGTCGCCACTCAACCTGAGCTGCATGTCTTTGGACTGTGGGAGGAAGCTGGAGTACTCGGAGAGAACCCATGCAGGCACAGGGACAACATGCAAACTCCGCACAGAAAGGCTCCAGGGCACTCACCCGGAACCTTCTTGCTTTAGGCACCATGCCGCCCGACCTTGTCTCATTATCCTCATATACAGTATAGCATGCAGAGAGTGCTATCCATCTTCTCTTCTAACTTTTGGCAAGAATGTGGATAAACCTATTTCTTAGTATTGACTAAACCTTTAAAAAAACATGAGGATCAGAACTCATTTGGTACCTGCTAAAAGCCAATTATAATACTCATTATCATATGGAAATATTTGTCATGGTCAAATATAAGAGTTTGTCTTCTCATCCTGTCTCCATGTGATGTGTGATGTGTCACTCAGAGATACAGTAGGGGAGGAGCCTCTCTTTGCTGAAATGGTTGGTGACAGGGCTTTCATCTGACCTACTGAGGGCTCTTTGTTGTTATTTAGGGATCTGTCATGGGTGCAGTGTGCGAGAGCAGCAGACAGACTGGGTCTCATCTTCAGCTGTTGATGCGTGTATGTGCATGTGCACACACACACACACACACACACACACATATGCAGAAATACACATGCATATACAACCAGACACCTGCATAATAATCATAATAATGATGATGGTGATGATGATGTCAAGTCTATCAAATTCTCTGTTTTATAAGGTGTGTGAGCAAAACCAGTAAACTCATTCTCAGATATTTAAAAATGATATGTTCCACATACTCTATTGTGATTTATACAGTATAGAAGTCTGTTTCCACTAGAAGAACAAAAAAGGTTAAAAGCCAAAATTAGAAGATCAGCCAAAATTTTGATCTATTATAATTTGGGATTAGTTTCATCATGCATAACTTTAAATCTATTTTTTCTTTTCCTACTGGAAATGGGCTTTTATACATTTTATTGTCTATAAAGAACCAGGAGTTTTGGGGCATCACAGTTAAATTTGTATCCTTTGCAACAGTGAAAGACTTCACTGAAAACAAAAGCTCTTGATGTTCTTATGTTGCTTATATAAGTTATTTTATTTTGTGCAAGTTGAACTTGTTCTGTCACACCAATGACTCAGTCAAAAGATTTATTTGTTTGTTTGTTTACAAGGGACTATACCAATAAAACTATTAGATATAGACAGGTAGTTCAACAGATGTAAGGCCATCTAACTGAAGCTAATTTGCAGCCCCCCTCCCTGGTGAGGCTTTTAAACTTAGGTTAAAGGTTGCTGTCCCAATTAATTAATAAAGAATGTAATTTCTAGAAAGGCATGTTGCTTTCCTATTCAGCTTTATTTTTGTTTTGTTTGTTGTTTGTTTATTTTTATATTTTTTAGGACCCCCCTCAAAATAGCTTTTTTGTGCATAAATACTAAAACAAAACAAAACATTTACCTGACTAGACAAACTGACAAACTGAAGTGACAAATTATGTCTTGCAAATTTAGGTGAACTGACCCTTTAAAGAGTTAAAACCTGCAAAAAGGCATAGTCCTTGTTTTAGCGCCTGTTTGAAAATTATGCTGCATGATTGAAAATAAAAGTCTCCAGTTAACAGCTGAAATCTATTTGATTTCACATTCAAACAGTAACAATGATCATAAGTGTAAGATGCAAAACAAATGTTTAGCCTATCAGTGGTTTGTGCTGATAAGATATTTATGGGGTTGACAAAGTTGTCTTTGTGTCTGTCTTTTTGTCTGTTGTCGAGACTTGAAGGTGTTTCTGTGGTGGCCTCTGACACAGATCACAGGCAGCTGTTGTTTAAGAGTGGAAAATGTACTTCTCTCACTGTGCGATGATGACCCTTGCTCTTAACCCCCTCCAGCAGCAGTTCATCCTCCAAACGATAACAATCAATTCCCTCCACTCCTGACAGAGCTGAAGAACAACTTATAAATGATATGCATCTCTTGCTGGTCCCATGGCAACTGCCTTGACTTTATTGTTGCATTTCTTTGATCCTGCCAAGCTTTGATTCATTTCTCTTTCACCCTTTTAGCTAAACATATCATGTGAATTTGAAGCTTTGTTTCTGACAGGCCCCATCTTACCTGGCTCTCTCTACAGGCTCCTGATGCATCCCAGAGGAGCTGAAAAGGAGGAGAGGAATTCCACTGGATTCAAAGACTTCTTCGGGTTATTTTGACTCCTCCATCTGCCATGCCTTCCCTCGCTCCTCATATTGACCTGTTCCTCATGATCCCCTGCCCAGCTGGACTGTGGCTGTCTGTGCACAGGCATGCACATTAAATGGGCATATGGTGGTGCTTTAGGCTCATCTGCATGTCTAGGTCATTGATTCAGTCAGTGAGGTGAATGAATTTGACCTGATTTGTTGGGAGTTTTTCATCAGTTTGTTGACAGAGCTGTAGGTATGTTGCCAGGTTTCTGGCAACATACCTACAGCTTTGAGTTTATTCTCATAGATTTCATTGAAAATTCTTTGCAGGCAGTTTGACATGCTTGTAAAACTCATCTTCAAAAGTGGGATATTATATCTAAAGGACTTTCACCAAATGAGAGTATAATGAAAAATGAAAAGTGTATATTTTCTCAGTACCATCTGGTTTCAATCATGTCAATATCCTAAACATGACCAGTTTCTTAAATCAGCTACCCTCAGCTTGCCTCCCAGACATTAGGCACTCCTTATTCTAGTCAGGCCTCTCTGACAGCTACACAAATTCTAACATTTTCATCACTAAGGCCCAAATAGAATTCAGCTATTCTCTCGTTTTGCAGTAGTGGGTTTCACTGTTGTCGCTGCTCACCATAATTCATGCATATCTAGAATTAAACTGTTAGAAAGCTAATCACACTAACTAGACACAATCAAAACTAAACACAGTTTTAGACCACTCAAGCACTGAGTATAACCTCATAATGACCAGAGGTACAGTATATCTGAGTCTGTGAACAATAAGGGGGTGATCTGACTTTTAAGATACCCCCTCCTGGTTTTGTTTTTACATCAAATAGCACACCTCAAAATTTCTGTCCAGCTCAAAGCTGGTGTTTTGAAACTCACCACTCATACTTTAAAAGGAAATTTGGAGAGGTGGGTGCCATTGGATCAGAATGTCAGCAAAATCTTTGACATAAAACTTTATGTCATTGAGGTATGAGTCTTGTGTTCATAATTTTGGACATGATTTCTAAAGGTTATGTCTGTGACAGTAGTTATGATACCAAAAATTACAAAAGTAAGATGCATAAAGTAATGCAGTGTATGACTTCACCGGCCTTCTGTATTACTATTTTTGTGTCTGTATTAGTCAAAAGATGCGCATAACATAGCCTAATAAAGAGTAAGGATATTGAGCAAATAAATGAAGTTTGGACAGTCATAGTGTAGGTGATGGCACCTGTGTATCTCAAGGTATTTGTTTGTTTGTTGGAGCAAAGTTTAATAGGGTTGAGCTGATTTGTGTACTCCTGTATATACATGGTACATACTGGTCTGATAAACAATGGACCCTTTTCACATGACGTCAGACAACTTCCGGTGTTTCTCTTATGGCGGTAACCTTGGTTAGCCTGTTCATACAGTCTGAATGAACTGTCAGATATGAGTGGATTATGTTTAACGGCTTG
>NW_018127979.1:535816-552820 GCF_001952655.1 Monopterus albus | reverse complement strand
TTAACGGGTTGTGGATAGTTTTTTTTTTTTTTTTTTTTTTTTTAGTGTTAACGGCCAGGCCTTCTCTTTAAAAGCTTAAGAGTTTACGTGTTTATGACATAAGAAGCAGTGCTTTCTATTTTTGGAAAGCTTTAGTGCAGTAATGTAATGCTAACGCAGCATGCTGCTACGGGTAGAAAAAGTTACTGTAGTTAGCAAAAGGGGTATCTAAGTAAGCTTGCAGGGTAGTATACGAAGCATAAAGGACCAAATATTATGTTCTCTGATATGAGGCGGAATATATTCCCTGTTCGAGCAAAGCTATCTCCGTCTCTTCCCCTTCACCACCACCAAGTCATCCCGGGGCTGCTAAGGCTAGCTACGAGCCAGGCATTAGCATAAACACCTGGAGGTCTCCCAGCTTTAGTCTGGAGCCGCGGATCAGCAACAAGGAAACAAATGACATCTCCAGACTTGACATTAACATTTTGTATTGAATGTTACTCATTTGATTTGAAGGTTGCTATAGTGTAATTTGCTAAACTTCATAATTTATGATAACGCTGCCTTTACACTATGTGGCAAATAATATGCTACTGTATTTTTAGCAATGTTAACATTTTATTTAACAGCATCTAATGAAGGTTCCTTTAAATAATAATAGTTCATGCGTTTGTAAGCTGAATGTCAGGCTTGAAGATGTTTTACATTTGTAAACAGACGTCTGGTACATATGACTATGAATGGGAAATTTGGACCTCTGGTGCTGGGACTGTGACACTGGAGTATGTTAAAGAATATAAATATCTAATTAGTATATGACCTGTGGAACTAAAACTGGATGTTTCACATGAGAACATTAGGGTTTGTTAATAACAAGTCAAAAAATATGTAAGGATTTTGGTTACTCAGCTTATACTCACCTATATGAGACTTATGTTTCTCCTGTACTGATAAAACAACACAGGGGTGTTTTTCTTTGCAGTAAATTGCACAATTTTCCATGAGCTCAGTTTTATGGAGGAAATTCAGTATAGAAATAATATAACCAGTAATGAAATTAAGATGCAACTATGCATTAAATAGACATTCTGTTAAGACTGAAATTGCAGACCTAAGCTATATTCTAATTAAGCACTCCTGTGTTACTGAACCATATATTAAACCACAATTTATCAAAAGCCAAAGAGCTTTAGTTGCCCAGTTGAGAAGTGGTATCCTCCCATTGGCTCTGGAAGTTGTCAGGTTTAAAAAACATCCATGAGGATGACAGGTTGTGTGAGCAGTATAAACTGGAAGAACACAAATTATTATTAACAATAACATAACAAAAAAGTGCATCATAATCAGATTTGATGCGTCTTTTTTCATGAATACCAAAATTGTTATTGGTCTATGGCCATATCGTAATATCTGACAGACTTTAACATGTGGCTCCTCTTTTTCTTTGATCACCCTTCTCATGTGTCAGAACAGTTAGGCAGATAGTTAGACGTGTATGACCAGGAATATATTGGTTATTAAAACTCCTTCTCCTCAATGGCAACCATGTGTGTAATGCAACAAGTTCCAGCAGTAATGCCATCACTGTTTTCCACATATTGAAAGATAGACGAGAAGTGCAAACAGTTATTGATTTTATTGAGAATGATGTATCAGTGATGTCTGCATTCAACTATGTGCAGTGTAATACTGTACTGCACAAAACCACAGACATTTTGTTTTATAAACTGGACAACATTGGCAAATAGTATAAAACTGAATTTTGATGCGATTCCAACCTCTAATGTTGATTCATATGTACGTGAAGTTGCCATTACTTTAGACTGTGAGACTTGATGGAAAGGAGGAGTGCAGGGAAATAAAGCAGTACAGTTGAGGTGAGGGAAAAACAAAACCTTGGACAGATTCAAAAGCCAAAAGAGAATAACAATGACATCAACATACACTGACAGAAGGTGTCTTTAACTGTTATGATGCTGCACTGTTGCTATAGTCTGATGAAAAACGTGTTGAAAGTTGGACTTTGTAGTGATTTACAGTTCTTCAGAAAAGCGAGCAACATGAAGTCATTCATTGTTGTCAGTAATTTTATCACACCTGACTTTAACAACCCTGAACACTATTAGTCAAATTGGAATGTCAATACTGACTTCACCCTCAGCACTGTTGTTGTAATATGTGTTTTAACCAATGGAGGGCAGTATGGCTATGATGACAGCCATCATCACAAAGGTTAGAGCGCAGATACGCTCTGTTCAACACCTTGAGATGCTGGTGTTCAGGAATGTAGTGGATGATATACATTACATGGTGAATTTTCTGTCTTCTGCCATGTAGATGTGACTCTAAAGTTCTTTAACAAGTTATAGATAGAAACATGGTCATTTGCCCACTGAAGTGTTGTATGTTTTAAAATCAATTGTTCTTCAGTTCCTAAACTGAAAAATCTTTTTACCTTTTATAAGTATTCTGCCTGGATACAAGCATCTAGCAAAGCTTTCTTGCTAATCAATGTTTAATTTCTCTCTCTCTCTCTTTTTTTCCAGCCACATTTAATTTCCAGCAGTCTTTAAAGAGCGGAGGTGGAGCCTTGGGATGTTTGGGGGTGAGCTAAGCCTGGACAGCAGACAGCACGTGAGAGTGAACCTCAGATCTGGGGGTAAGGCCCACACCATGACCTGTGGAGTCAGAACAAAAATGTAGAGTTTTGCAGAGATTATTGTGACACAAAAGGGAACCTGCTTGGCCCTCTTTGCACATCATTGTGGTGTAGTAGTTTTCTCAGTTTTGTTTTGAATACTGAATTATGTATTCAGTGATTTTAAAATGGCTTTTTCCATTTGTCCGTTTCAATTGTCTGTGTGTGGTGATTATTGTATCTTCAGAAACATTTAGTTTAAATGTTGCACATATCACTTCTTCTGCTCTTTCTGCTTCTCATTTGATTTTTGATTTAATGTATAATAGCAATGTAGCTTTCCCGCCTTGTGCACACTCCCAGACACACTGAGTTATTACTCTACCTCTTCTGCATTTCTCAGAAGAGCTAAGGCAAACAGCTACTTGATTAATAAGTTAGGTCCTCTAAATATGGCTCTGAATCATGTATCTTTAAAAACTACTTAATAATGGTAATCAAGATGATCAACAATGTACCAATTACATCTTTACACTTTTCTCTTTTAATTATGCATAGCTCTCCTTCACTGTGGAAAAAGGGCTGCTTTCTTGGTCTCCGGTGGATTGTTCATCTTAAGTGTTTATGATGGTGTATTTGTATCACAGCTAAGCTACACTCCCTTAAAGTGTCAGTGAGTTAAACAGGGCCTGCACCACTTCTCTGTGTGAATCAACCACTATGGAGGAGTTCCAATGTTTTATTTATTGATATGTTTTAATGGGGGAAGACCTACCATTCATTATCATAAAGGCCTCTAGACATCAAGTCACACACAAAAGACCCACCCACTTCACAGTCTCACACACAGATCCACACGAGGAGCAGGCCGCTTTGCTGTAGCAACTCCTCACCAGCAACCATTGGTAGCTTCAATGACAGAAGCTGACAGTGTCAAAGTATCTTTGTCTCTCTCACATAAACTGTCCCTGAAGCTGTCATTGTGAGAGAGATGTAAAACACAGGCTTTTTGTCTCCATGGGGGAAGTTGTTTTCATTCCCCCCTTCGAGTTTTTTTTTTTTTTTTTTTTATATCATATCTTGTCTGTCAGGGCCCTGGGGCACCTGGTGGTGCTCATGCTAGAGGAGGAGAGTGTAAGCATCTGCAAACCCAGTGGAGTCTGACCATATTGTACCTACACTCGTTTTCATCTCGCTTATTTTGTCAAAACCTCAAAGCCGTGAATTTCAGACAGCCATGTTGTCATCTGATTTGTGCGAATGTGAATCTTTATGTGTGTGTAAAAGAAGGCAACCAGTAGGAACAGAGATGGGGAAAGTCAGTACAAACTCGATATGAGCCCTGCAGAGGCCTTCCTCTCTCTCTGTTCAATTATTTAGAGTCAAAGAAAAAAGGCAAGAGTAACATATTTCCTCAGACGCCACTGTGTTTGGCAGGAATGAATAACATATTTATGTAGTCTCATCTTTGCCAAATAGCCGGAAATGGAAACAAATGCCTTCAGTTGGATTCTTGGCTCTGGTGTTTTTCTTGAGCTGATTTTATGTGTACTCATGCAGTCGTATTGAAAAATTCCTCAGGACCAAAAATTATGGAAGTGCTGACAAGCTAAATTTTTCATGGTGTGTAGATGTACACTTGGCAGTTTCAGGCAAAGCTTATTCGCTCCTGTCTCATGTAATGGGAAGGAGAGACAGACAGAGAAAGCAAGAGCAGGAAAAAGTGCTCACCTATTTAATTTGATTAGAGATTAGAAGAGGAAAAGCATCACATTTCCTCCCTGGCACATCTCTACTTGGCGCACTCTGACACCTGATTTTATAAAGAGATGTCACAGCCAAGCACCATGGTAATGCCTGTAATTACTCTGAACTCAAATAAATAAATAAATTTGCTTTTCTTTGTGAGATTCTGACAGGTTTTCCAACATCCTTGACTGGAAAAATTGTAGACTGTGTGCATGTTTTTTGTGGTTGTGTAGTTGGATGTGTATCTTTATGTGGGTGTGTGTTTGTGTTTACATATAGTGAGGCACTTGTAAAAGAGAATTTCAGACAGGATGAAATTTTGACAGCTACAGTATAGCTTGTTTTCCCCTCTCTGCTTTTTTGACTATGATAATATGCGCACAACCATGCACGCTGAAGGCAAACCTCTGTTTGAGACTGATAAGGTGCGAGGTGCGGCTTTGTAAATAATAAGGTTAGAGTTTCTACACAGTTCCTAGTGTCGTGGTTGATCTTACTCCTATTAGTGACAATTGGCTGTGACCTCACCTGCTCACCCGTGCTGTCATCATTGAGGGCGTATCTGCTGCAGCAGCAGGCGATTAGATCATCCACTCTGGTCATAGAGGGAGACATCTAGACAAGCGTTACTCCGCTGAACCAAAAGATGTCTGATGCATGTTGTTATAAAGCCTGACTCCTTGACTGTTGATATTGTTTAACTACAAGAACAGTTTCATATTCAGATCCCAGGCTTTCAAAAGCTCATACACAGTCATTCTGTTTGCTCATAGAATACAGTACAGGGGTGTACTTTCTTTGGGATGCCTGTTATGATAGACATACTGCTGTCTAATTCATACAGAGAATTGAATATTGAAAGGTGTTTCTAATATTTAGCACAGCCCCATTTAAATATATGACAAGAAAACCTTTCAATATACTGTAATTTAGCACATCATCATCACAGACCTCAAAAATGACCACAGCTGAATCAGCTCAACCAGGCGTTATGTTCTATTTGAACTGATCTAATACAGGAAGTTATGTAGCACAATTACTTCCATTATATATGTATGTTTTTATAAGGAATATTTTCTCTTACTACAGACCTTTTCCACAGCATACACTTTGGCAAGTCATAACAGGGAAAGCACAGGTATAACTGAAATTGGGCCACATGATGCAACTGAGCCATCATTCACAAAATGTGTTTAACCTGTGCTTTTCCTGCTGTGACAAGTCAAAATGGCTGCTGTGAAAAAGGTCTCTTGAACTGTCAATATTTAGGTCAGTTTGATGAAGTTTGCACTGATGAACCACTTGGAGTCATAGAAGATGCATATGCATTACTTTTATTAGCTCTTTCACTGGAAATTACAATAATTTTAACCAACTGTTTCAGTTGTTTATCCATTACTTTTGGCTACAGTTCACCAGTTTATCCATTATTTCCTAGATGTTTATTGACATTACTTTTAGATAACTGTATCAGCCAGCTGCCTCTTTGAACTGTATGTCCATTATACTTTTAACAGTTTCAGCTTCTTCTATCACTTGTTAACTACTGTCTTTCCACACACTCTCAGAACTAGTTTACTCATCATGTATGATCCACACTGCTTGTGTAGGATCCACAGGTTTGGAGCCTGAACCATAGGTAGTAAATCTTGCATCTGTTGCCTAGATTTTCAGCATTTTGCTCTTACTACATCTCTTTGAGTCTCCTGGATTTAAGAAAGTGGACTAATAAATCACTGCACTACCCTTTAAATGACACTCTAGCAAAGCAAATGTTTACAGTGGTCTTTTTTCTGTGTCATAATAATAAATCACTGGTAACTCCTCCCACTAGAATAAACAGGGATCTTGTCACAGGAGCTCTTATGCTGCTTAAAGTAGATAATACTAATATAAGATACATTTCCTTGACAAAAACATGGAGGAGAAAATGATTTGGCTTGCCTGTAGTTTCTTTTGTTAGGGTGTCTGCTTTATTGATAGGATTACTCACCAGAAAGGAAGTCAAAATGGGGAACAGATAATTCTAGAAATGTTTTATAAACTGAATCATAGTCCTTCCTTCCTTCTTCACCTTCCTATCACTCCCTCTCTTCTCCTCTTATCTGACAGTCATGCTTATATTCAAGGCCTTTCCAAACTTCCACCCTCCCTTTTCTCTGGTCACTGACTGTCAATCAGTGGTACTTGTACAGTTTGGCAACAAATATCCTCCTGCTCACAATGCCTCTATATCCCATGAGTCCCTCTGTATGGCACAGCGGTGTCAAGCAGTCACACTCTGATGGCAAAGCTGATGTTCAAGATGCTCTTTACCATCATGATCTGGGATTCACATGTGCAAATTGAAACTAGCCCTTTTCACTGACGAGGCCCTACCATATAAATTATAGATGGTGAAACAATCTTGAAACATCTTCATTAAAGACAACGCTTTCTTTAAAAAAAAATCCAGCTCATAAATATTTCTTTCTAACGAATGTCAATACAAGTCCCCCACTCCTCCCATTTCTGCTCTATCCCTGTATTCTCTGTTCCCAGTCATCTGGTATGTGTGAGGGGAAAGAGAGAGACAGTGTCTCAGCAACCTTGACTGGAGACAAGCAGGAGACACGTGTGACTGGATCAACTTTGCTTGTGATGGCTGTTAGCTAGCTTTCCTCTAGAAGCCGAGCCGCCTGCCTGCCTGCTGATGTGCTATTACTCGCTCTGGAAGAGATGCTTGTGTGGAGGATGACACATTATTATCCTTTAATCTCAGTCTCAGCTTGTTGAGCATCAAATTGAAATATCCTGAACAGATGTAAAAACACATGTGAGCCTGGGCGCACAAGCTGTGCTGCGCTTTGTTTCATCTATCCGTGATGTGAGCCTTAAGGAGAAGCTTTTTAAAATTTCATCACTATTCAAAAGGATAATTAATACGTACCCCCAGGCTTTGATTATGCGATACCCAGTGTGTAGTGCTGGTGTTGCCATAATGAGCCACTCATCAGCGCTCTGCCTGTGCCTCACCAACAAACATACAGTTTGCATAAGGTACTTAAGATTCTGATAAGGTACCATCGTGTGTGTATGTACCTGTGTATTTTTATTGCAGTAGCTTGTTTGTGCGTATGCATGCAAGGTGCGAGTCACCTTCTAATTTGCAATACATTGCTGTTGTTAGATCACACTGGTTGTTGCAGTTTGTTTACAAGCGGACCCTCGTCAGATTGTCATCAGATAGCTGGGCCATTTCTATAAAGCCTGCTGCTGCCTACACCCACACACTCCCTCTCTCACATACACACTCCCTCTCTCCAGCTCGTTCCCAGCCTAAAAGCTGGTTAGGAGATGGTTGTTGTCAGTGAGTGGGTGCTAAAGTGATGCAGCAGTGAGATGGACAGGCAGGTGGAGACTGACATGCCATAGAATACAAAGGGGAATTTTGGGAGTTCACACATAATGAGACCTGTCAATTTGAATGCCTCAAGGCTAAGCTGTGAGCAGGCCATGGCTCATGACTGAGGTAGCCATTTTTCTCTGGAAAAATATTTCAGGGAAATCTCTCACCCTTGACCCCAATGAGCCGCCTAACAACACTTTTACCACAGCAATTATTCTGTCATATGGATGTAACTACAATTTTCTGAACAGCAAAATGCACCAAACTGACACCACTGAGGATACAAAGCTGTATGTTTTTGAGTATAACCTGCTTTTTTTTAAGGGTTTGTATCAGTGATCAGTTAATGCATTTTCCTGACGAATAACAGGACATTGTTGTCACTGGGTCGGGATCTTCCTATTCCCTATACAGTGTGCTACTGCTTCTTAGATATTGGCATATCCTGGTCCAAAGTAGTGTGGTATAAGGGGAAAAGAGAGTGTCATCAGAGATTTGCCTAGGGCCTCAGATGCCCTGTGATGGCACTTTACCCTGTTAAGAATTTAACATGTCCATCTAGTGGTGAAGTGACACACGAGAGGGGCACTGGGACCTGCTGACAGCAAATGGACCTGTGCAACTTCTTTTTCCTTAAATCCAATTTCATGCTTGACACCGAGTGGAATTAACTTTGGACAGGTGAGTGATAAGTTCCCTGGGTGCTTTTGCCAAATACATCTAAGCCATCTTTTAGAGCAGTGGAGCAATGGGTTTCAGGTATTAAGTTGTTTCATCAAAAGCAAATTGAGCTATAGAGCATAGAGTAATCACAATCAGTGTTAAGGATCTCTCTGATAAAACAGATGGGCATCTGTGTCCTATTCAAAGAGATTATCTTATCTATTACTAATGAATAGTTCTCCTGCAGTATAAAGTGGATAAAATATACATTTGCCCCTGTAGAGTATAGCTGAGAAAATCATTGTTTGGCTGTGCTTCTTGTTTTCAGGGCTACTGCTTTATTGACTTGTGTAAATGATCGTTCTCCAGGGAGGAGGATGGATTTTGAAAAGATAAATAATGAAAAAGGAAACAGCCAGCAAAGAAACAGGATAATTAAACTGACACATTGGAATCATGATCATCGCGGCCCCTTTTTTCACTCTTCTTCCTCTGTCCTTTGCTTTTTCCTTCACCTTCCCATCACCCCCTCTTCTCTCGACTTCTCATCTTTGAGTGACAATCATGGTGATACTCAAGGCCTTCCAAACCTCTCTCCCTCAATCTCCTGGTCTCTCTGCTCAGTGGGTGTCAATCAGAGCTTGGCCCTCACGCATGTTGGCAACAAGTATCCTTGTGCTCACGGAACAATTATGACTGAGCTGTGTGTGAAAATGGATTCCCATGTTGGCTCTCCACACTGGGCTCTTCTTCTCCCAGCCAACGGGGTCCTGCCATGGGAAGCAATTATCGCTAGATGCCAGCTGATAGCCTGATTCTATTGCCAGCATGATCAGCCCTCATCCTTGGGCTTTCTCTAGGCAAATAGCATCATCAACACTCAAATCAAACCTCTTACCAACTATTGGCTTCTATCAGAGAAATAGATGGTTCCTTTTGTTCTCCTGGACAGTGCAGTGGGAATAAGGTGGATACAGAGGTGTTTTGATTTTGCAAGCACTCGGCTCAAACTGCTCCATCTTCCTGGTGTCCAAACCTTAGAGAGGCCTTTGCAAGGGTGTTGAAGAAGAGAAGAGAAGGAGGGTGGTGGAAACTATGACCCGTGTCCCAGGGTGGAGTGATAGCTTATGTAAAGGCTTCCTCTCATCTTGTAACATGGATGTAATGTTGCATTTATTTCTTTGGAATGACACTTTTCACTTTACAGGTTATGCACTAGGCTATGATAATAATTTGGCACCTGTGTCATTTCCAATTGAGGAAACTTATTACTTATTGAATTTAAACAAAAAATTTGAAAGGCACACAAAAATAGTCCCAAGATCTGTGAAAACTTGGCAAAATCCAACTGGTATATGAGAATGCTTACTATGATCACAAACATAACTAACTGCTATATTGGTGTAAAAATCTTTCTAAGAATGAGAAGTGAGTTTGTTTAGGAATCAACAGGAGAATCTCTGGGAAATGGGCTTAGATGGATGTGATGGTGAAGAAGATGCGTGTAAGATGAATGAGCCTAAATTAAATAAAACAGTACAACTGTTATAAAAGCCAAATAGTCACCTGCCACGTTGTTTATTAATTGAATAAACACATCAAGGCAAAGTTCAGTCAATCTTTTAATCACTTTAAATAATGCACATTGTTCTATTCCCCCCCCGTTCACTCTCCCCCCTGTGTACCTGTATTTGTGAAATCATAAATAAATTAGCATACACACTGCCACAAACTAATTATCATGCAAATAAAGCAGCTACAAAGCATAAGGGGACTGTTAATCTGTGCCAGATCGTGGGTGGAATTCCCCAACGTGCTCAGAGATGTCCACCGTGCAATTAGAGAGAAGAGTGACTTGGGTTGGGGAGAGGAGAAGAAAGAGCAGCCCCGTCGGACAGGAATGGCTGTCACTTATTCACTGTCACATTAATTCTGTCCTCTTTCCTGTGTCTGTGGCAAAGTGGCTTAGTGTCCCTCTGTTATTTTCTGTTTTTCTCTTTGTATCCGAGGAAATACTGCACAAACAAAACTGCTGAGCAAACTACAAGTTTAAAGACTCACTTGTGTCCATAAAGGTTGCCATGTTCATTGCATACCTCACAACAGATGCACCATCCTTTTAAAGTGGTGTTTGTTAAAATATAGGGTCCATCTGTTTGAGGAATGTTTAACCTTTTGAAAATTAAACAAATACTGTATGATCCTTCAATAGGGATGAATGCACCTGGTCCTGAGGGGCAAAGAGGGGCTGCAAAAGCCAGAACGCACTGAGAAGTTGACAAATGTACAGTGTGTATAGTCTTTTTATGGGATTTGTTGACAGTGACCAAAAAAGCGTGTTCTGGTCATCATCAGAACTAAAGTGAATGTTAGCTGTGACCCACAAATTTTGTTTTGCAATTTGTGTCAAAGTCCGACTTTGTTGCTGCTTAACAGCATCAGTATTTTGGACAACAGAAGGCCTCCTTACCAGTAAACAAATGCTTTGGCGTATTCTGCCAAAGTGGTAAATAAGGGTGTTACGGCCAGGGTGGTGAATGGATGTGTGGAATAGTAAACTTTTATATAGGAGACTATAGTTTGTGTCCTGTCACAGACCTGCACCTAACATTTGCCTTTTTACTAACCTTAACCATGATCCATAAGCTTTAATATTAAAGCTAGTCATTTTCTATATTACCGGTAATAGTATTTTCAGCAATTTCCATACAGAGACTAGACTAAACTTAAAGGGAGATGTCTGGAATGCCTGAAATAAACCAAACTGAATTGATATTGAATCGAAACAAATTGGGACCTTGTGAATTGGAATTGAATCAGTTCAGGAAATCAGTGGTGATTGAAATGCACCCTTTTTTTCCCTCAGTGGCAATATAGGGTAACTATGCCACAAAAAAAAACAAAACAAACAAGAGCAAATGTGGCTTATTATCAGCAGCTCCATTATCATAATGATCTGATTTGCCTAAATCCTGTCCTTATTAGGCCCAAAAGTCCCTCTGTCCCCCATGGGTAATGAGAGGCCAGGCTGGGATTCTCCTCCCAGCTCTGACATGTCTTTTATTACTCTTACACTAAATGGAGGCAATGATGAACATTTCAGTTGTGTGATTACTCACTGTGTACCCTTGATGTCAAGGGGGAAAAGTGGTGTGCCCTCTTTTAATATTTGATTGTTTTTTTCAATGTAATTTGGTCCAATTCATCATTTGAGCCTTTCATTTCCTTGGTCTGTGACATTTGTCTAATGTGGATGTCCTGATTACTGGACTCTGATATTGTGTTAGCCTTTGATGTCCAATTTCTTATTTTTTGTGTCCCACTTTTGGTCAAAGCAAGTGTAGAAAACTTTCCTTTCACTCCATTCCAACTACTGCAAATTTTGCAGAGTCCATATTTGTTGTGCCCTGCAAATGACATAACTAAGTTATTTACAAAATTCTGATAAAGCCATGCGAGATGATAAGAAAATGTATTTTTCGTGCGTTCTAATAATGCAACTTTTAGAAATGGGTGGAATATTTATTAAGGATGCCCTATGCAAGATTGGCTAGGTAAGGTGCAAGGCTACCAGTGGTATCAGAAGGGATAGAACTGCCCAAAAACATGTATCACAACAATTAATGTTATCCTGAGTATTGAGCTTTGGACGTGGACTGTACATAAAATAATAAGCTGCTCATCAAGCACCCGTTTGGCATATCAGCGACTATTTCTAAGAGCAAAATATCATTCTTGTTATACATGCTGAAAACAAAGCAAATTGATATGTAAACAGCTACTGAATACCAAGAAAATCATTTTGCCACATTGATAGGGAAGATGGATCAGTCTTCAAATTATTCAATCTGTGACTGTCTCCATGTTTTCTCTTAAAAAATAAATAAATAAAACCCATCAGTTATAAGTTAAAAATGTGAAGGAATCACATTCATTATTTTCATTACACACACACACCAAATTGCATCAAGCTTATGAAATATTTCTTCTTCCTGTTCAAAGGCTTGTTAGAGCTTGTATTCAATTACAGCTGTGGCTATAACATGCTGTCAGCTCTCTTTAGCCAATCATTAGTCAGGGACTATTCCTCGCAGGGTAGTTGGTCTGGCAGAGTTAAGCCAGCAAGCGAACGACAGACCTAATTGTTGTTCGGTGGCTAAAGAATTTGCAAAACTTTCTTTAGATCAAAGTGCTGATGAAGAAGAAGGACATTTTAGGAATTTTTCAGCTCCAGATCCGTTCTGTCTGAGATTTCCAAAAAGCCAGGAAACAGGGAAGAAAAGATGTGTGTGTGTGTGTGTGTGTGTGTGTGTGTGTGTGTGTGTGTGTGTGTGTGTGTGTGTGTGTGTGTGTAGAGGAAGGACTAGATTTCTTTCCTGCATATAGCAATGAAACTGTTATGACTGTTAGGACATTCTGCCACAAAAAATTGAAAACAGTTAGTCCAATTAACAGTAATTGTTTTCTCTTTACTGAGGAACAACCACAGATGATGATTGACCACCAGCTAAGGCAGGGGCTAGGAGGGTTAACTGCAACTTTTATCAAAGACCAAAGACAAAACTGTAATAACAATATTTCCCTATATCTCTTCTTGAGCAGATTACTGTATGATTTACAGTAATCCATACAGATGAGCTCTCTGTCAGTCTTTCTTATACCTTTCCTTCAGCACTGCAGCTCTCACTGAAGCACTTTATTCAGTATGACAGGGCAATGACGTGAGAATGGGCTGGAGTAACATGCGATTACCCTGTGAGCCCTATTTTGGCAAAGAAACAGAGGGAAGCTTAATTTAGCCGAGACAGTCACAATGCTTTTGATTCCCTTTGGGCTTTAGAGGACACATAGCATGTTGTGAGAACCTGCCATGGCTATTTACGTAAAACTGATGAGGCAGAACTACTGTGCAGTATACAGCATCAAGAGATGCTGTATAGTGCACAGAATTCTTTATTTAAACTAGTGATTGTAAATTTTGGATTGTAAATTCTTTTGGATCAATGGCTGAATTAAAAAAAACCCAGAAGCGGTTGTAAACACACATCCTTATGTGACCAATGAAGTTCAGCACATACTGTGCATGATCAGTGATTCTGGGCCTTTTGCATCTTAGTGCTTCCCTTTCAGTAAATCCATTTTCAGCCATTTAAAAATAAATGAATTAAAATGTACACTTATGGGTAAAAAAAACATTTTAATTTCACGCTCCTTGAGAGCCCTTCCATGGCTCTGAGACACACTGAAGTTCAAACTAGTTGTTTTTACATAGAGTGTGCACTTAAGTGGAGATTTTGAGCATTTTTTGAAGTTGAAGTTTTGTAATTTCACAATATTGAGATAAAAAAAATTCTTGTAATCTTTGTGGGACTCTGTATCTACCAGGATATTACATAAAGATATTTTGCTAGCATAACTGTGTTCAGCTCACAGAATTTAAAATGGACATAGCGGATACTTCATCGTTGACTTTTATAGCTGTTAAGTGGCAAGATTTCAATTTTCCTGTTTCAAGAAATGACACAGGTGTAGAAAGGAAACTGAGAAACGCTGAACAATTTGCAAATACTGATGGACTAAGGCAATACTGTCCTCATTTAGGACTGAGACAGTCATGGATACAACACTTTAATGGAGATGGGCAAACACACATATGTGTAACCACCCTTAAAGTTTTTTCTCTGGAAAGTAAACCAAGATGTGACACCTGCAGTAAAGCACAAATTCCACCTTGTCTGAGTGCATTTTGGCACCTTCTTCACCTCCTTGTCCTGGTGCACCAAGCACAAATTTGCTTACTAGTCCAGTAGTGACAACCCAACCACCAGTTGGCACTGCAACCAAACAGAGAAAGTTACACCTGCCTAGTGTGACTTGTTTTGGTTACAAGATTTACAATTATATATATATTTCTTGGTAAATTGAAATCAAATTGAAATTTAATCTTTTTTTGTTTTGCAATTGTACAAATAGTTCAGTCAATCAGCACCAATGACCATTCATGCTGTGTTTTTGCACATGATTAGGTCATGGTTGCCTACTTTTTTAATAAGAAGGAAAGCAGGAACACTAAGTTAAAAGGAAAATCATACAAAAAAATACTGATTTATTATTTAGTAAAGGGCATTTTTCATCTTTTTTTCATTAATATTCTGAGTATTAATCCAGTCTACTAACAGCTCGTGGTAGTAAAATGCTCACTGTGCTACACAAATATTTATCAAAATGTGCATCTTTCCGAGGTTTTTCCGCATTTACCCAGAGAACAGCCCAAATAGCAGGCCGCCTTGTGAGTTTGACTATGTCACTGCATTTCATCAGAATACCCTAGACTCACAGTCAGTCTGAACCAGTTCAAATAGCTCGACTCAATCTCTCAGCAGCCGGCGCAGAGGCACAAGGCCTAATAAGCTCATGCTAAATGTGATAAGTTGCTTTGTAGCTGCATTTTGCCTGCTTTTTTTTTTTTTTTTTTTTTAACAATTCTTTTCTTCCACCCTGGTGACTTACTCACTCCAAACAATGTGCGCTTTCTGTTCAGCACAGACTTGTACACACCACAGAATAGTGAAAATAGATTTCTGTCTCAATTGGTCCCTCGGGGTCACAGTGAAAAGATGCTTGGACAGAAGGAAGGGTAAAAAGGGATTTTTATGTTAGAAATATTCAAGTGCTAAATCACAGTGTGTTCTCTGAGGAGGTTTATTTGAGTATTTTTAAGAGGCCCCTTTTGGAAACTGTGACTGGAGGCTGAATCCAAAGTGCAGTGCAGCTTTAGCACCACTCATGAAAATTCATTCACAAGTACCTGTGCAGAGGTCAAACCAAAGTTTGGGGAATGTTGCCAAAACACATCCCACACATGAAAGCCATTTTATTCATAGGCGAGAGAGATGGGTGCCATTTGGTTTCAGTTACAGTCTTAGGGGCAGACATAAATGGAAAATGTATCTCCTGATGTTAAAATTGTTTTATATTAATATATGTGTGTATGCTCTTGCTCACTTGAGTGTATAAAGACAATGAACTACTCATGAGTACAGCACTCTGGCGTCTCTGTCCTTCTTAGCGAGGGGCAGTCTCACCAGCTGGCGGATTGCGTGGCCAAAGAGATGAAAAGCAACTCTCCGCAACCCGCCAGAGTGGTACTGATTGAACCTTTTAAGAGCCGAACTGCTCCACTGAGTAAAAACATGGCCAGCACTGTGGCTGATGTCATTTCCCAGCTGTTACCTCAATCAGAACAGGTCCCACCACGGCTAAGTGAGTCTCAGTGCAACGCATTCCATGTAACACGCAGTTGCTCGATAAAGCATCGAGAGCTTTTTGAAGGACCGTGTCCCCGCTGGTACTCTCGTGACCCCGCTGCCAACTACCAGGTCTCCAAAGGCCTGCTGGATAAAAAGAGCCAGGCTCAATCAGCACATTATTAGACTGGTGATGATTCCCCTGCCCTTGTTGCTGTTAGTCTATCAGTGTTCCCTTGTATTGCCCTCCATTTTCTGTCTTCAACAACAGACGGCACTCCCATGCAGCTGTTGAGAGGTTGTCCCTTATGTCATCTTAATAGCGCTCTGCCCCCTCTGTTTAGCATCCATCTTTCAGTATGTGTACCTAAGCGTTTTTGTTTGATGACATCTTCTTTCTGGTTTTCACAGTTCAGGCCGCTGACTGACCCCCTTCCATTCTACTAGCACTACTATGTGGAATGTTGATTGTGTAGTGTATTGTGTTATAATGGCATGAGGGACTTGAGAGTCCATGTTGGAGCAGTGAGTTTGCTGTCTCCTTGTGTCAACAGCCATTTTAGCCTTCTTCTCACTGAAAAGGGCACCACATGGCCAGTGCACACATGGAAAGGACAAGCAGTTATTCGGTTTTTGACACCGCCAGTGCCAGCGAGACCTCAGCCTAACTGTCACTGTGTGTGTATGTGTTTGTGAAAGTCTATGAATTGTCTGAGGAGACTACGAGAGCAGAATGTCCAAACACTAGGTATACTGTCTTTCTCGCCCAGGGCAAGGTAAGATATGTTAGCATTCATAGACAAAAAGCACTGGAGGCCAAGTAGCTGAAAACAGGAAGGAGAAGTGGACAAATGACAAGCACAACACAGCAAATCTCATTCAGGGTCAGGGCAGAGGGACAAGGAGGTGGAAGACTAGGGAATATGGATAAGCGGAGTAACATCAGTGTACATTGTTGGTTGTTGTTCTGCTGTAAAGTGAATGGCATTGTTTTTCTGCATTGTCAAGTATTCAGCTCTAACACTCGGCGCGTCACGTCAGAGATATAGATAAGAGAGAAAACAGAGAAAGACAGACAGTCTTCAACTGTCAGTGCTAACTTGATTAGGTATCATAATCTAACAAAGCGGAGTTTGTTTATTTACACTAACACTCCTCGACAGTTCCTGCAGATTTCACCAACTTTACCAAATGCAACTGTGGGGAAAGAAAAATCTGAACCCCCAAACTAGAGGAGACTTTATTATTTTAATTATGCTCTTTTTACTTCAATTCCCTGAGCTGAAAGTCAGAACGGGAGCGTGTGAGTGAGAGGACAAGCATATGCGTTTCGTGTT
>NW_018127979.1:531377-535754 GCF_001952655.1 Monopterus albus | reverse complement strand
TCAATACATATACATATTCCTGATGCATAATTTATGGCCACTTCTGTAGCATTAGGGTAATCACTGGAGACTTGCTTCACACACTAGTTAGAGATTTTTAAGTGTTTAAAAAAGGTGCACAACATATGCCAAATTCAGTGTGCGGATAAAAATCTAGTATGTTTTTAAAAAGCATTAATACTGTTCAACTGCTCAGGTCACTGTAACATTGTTAGGATATAGTGTATTAATGGTACATGGAATATGTTAAGATAAACCACAGGTTTTTTCTTTTTGATAGACCATGTATTTTTAGTATAACTAACTCAGTTTTAGACTACATTATAAATACAGAGTAGCAGTCAAAAATCTGCACATTTTAGTTTAAAAACATTCTTGTTCCCAACTCATGTGTCCACCGTGTCAGACAACAGGTTAATGGGGCAAAACAACTCAATTAAATAAGTCAACTGTTTGTGGTTCCCATCATTAGCGGTGTAGCCAAGCAGGCCAGAATATTGCACATTCCAGACTGAAGCAGGCCATCTGGTCCTCAAGTGCACAAAACATCTCTTTCATATTAAGTGTTTATTGTTTTGTTAGATTGATGCCGTTAATATCAGCCTTTCAGAATGACAGATTAGCATCACCTCCTAATCAGCGCTATTAGGAGATAAATATCAGTCATTTAATCACCATGGCAATTTCTTTTACAATAATAAGATTTACAAATGTAAGTGATTAAGTAATTAGCTTGCATCTCTGAAGATTACAATTCCCTGGACTTTTCTGAAAATTACACAGTTTCACTTCAGTTGACTACCTTCATTTTTTGTGAATGAGATTTGTGCTTGACCAAAACATAAAGCAGCTTTCAAATGACCCCAAAATATCTTCAAGTGATTTTTTTTTTAAGTGTGCCATTTTCTGAGAGGGCATGCAGCACAAGTACTGCACACAAGGGAGATGAATGTCTTACATTTATTTCAAGTGAAAAATTATACACACTTGATAAAATGAAGCTGGACTGTGGGATGACATATCTAAACAGTTATCAAGGATTTCATTGTTGCTGGGAGAACACTGGCCCTTGGGCTACTCCTGGTTTCTAAAGCTGTACCTTTTTCATTTACAAAGTAATTTGTTGGTTAGTGTTAATTTCCCAAATGCAACATAAAAGGAGCACAGTGTGGTTAAAAAAAAATTAAAGGGGAAAATCATAAAAATAGCAGGGAATCAGGCAAATTGCTTCCATGTGTTTGTGGCTGCCAGAGCTAAAGGAAGCAGAGTGCTGCCTAAATGCCCCTGACCCGCCGAGACTGGGCCAATTCAGTTTGAAAGGCCCAGCTCTCTAATGAAGGCCTAATTTTTATTGCCACTCCAGTGACTTCAAAGCAGTTCAGGTTGCCAAACATAATTTCACTGAAGGTATTTTCAGGTGCACTGCAAATAGTTCATAAATAATTTCCCCATTAGTCCAGGCGATGTACTTCTTCACTGAATGTTTCGTCTGTTAGGTCCCTGCCACACCACTCCTCCCACCTTCTGGTTTCAACACCACCATCGCCAACAGCATATCAAGCAACAGACCTGCATCCTTCCTCTGTCCCTGTACCCCTGTTATCCCCTAACCTTAGTTCTCTAGGAGCTTTAGGAGTCAAATGCCGCTTAGTGGCTCTGTGAGTTTTCTATTGAAGCAATGAGACAGGCTGAGCATGTCTCGTCACTGTCAGTCCCCTAGTAAGGAGCCCCAAAGCTAGGGAGACACGGCTCCACCATTACAGGATTAGTGAATTAAAATAAATCCAGCATGAGAACGCACAATTGGTTGTGACCATGCTGCCACTTTGAATGGCTACCTGCTGTTGTGCACATGAGATGTAACATTGCCACAATATTTCAGGCTGGCCAGGGAGTGGCCAAGGCTGGAGGTCTACTTTAACTGGGGTTGATCCTGTGACTGAGCAGAATAATTAGATGCAGAATAATGGATAGAACCTCTGTATGTTAGCACACATAGTCAGTTAGTGGACAATTTTCCAAATAAATTCTCCAGTAAAGATCAATGTAGTATCACACTATTTCAAAATGAACATTAGCCTTTTAAGGTGTCCAAAGGCAAAATCAAATCAAATGTATTTATATAGCACTTTAAAAACAACATCCAGTTGACCAAAGTACTTTACATAGGCAGAATAAAATCACAATAAATAACTAAAATAAAATAAATAGGTTCAGTGCAAAAATAAAACAGCACAATAACTCACACACAGATGACATACATTCAATAAATTAAATTAAAAGCAATGCGTCAGGTCCTACTAAGTATTAAAAGCCAAGGCAAATAAATATGTTTTAAGCAATGATTTAAAAGTAGTCAGGTCAGTAGCTGACCTAACATTAAAAGGTACAGTATTCCACAATTTAGGGGCTGCAACAGTAGAAGTGCGGTCACCCCAGCGTTTATATCTGGCCTTAGGAACCTCTAAAATAAAGTGGTTTGAAGATCTGAGGGACCTTGTAGGTTTGTGCCAATGCATTAATTCAGTGAGGTAGGATGGAGCCATTAAGAGCCTTAAAAACAAAAGTCAGCAGCTTAAAATCAATTCTAAAATGAACTGGAAGCCACTGGAGAGAGGCCAGTACCAGGGTTATAGGCTCGATTTTTCTAGTACTTTTCAGAAGACAAGCAGCAGTGTTTTGAACCATCTGAAGACGAGAGAGGGAAGACTGGTTAACACCATAGTATAGAGCGTTGCATTAGTCAAGATGGGAAATGATAAAAGCATGGATCTCTAAATCATTAAAAGAAAGGAATGACTTGACTTTACTTAACAACCTGAGGTGGAAGAAGCTAGATTTCACAACTGAGTTGATTTGCTTGTCAAATCTTAAGTGTCTTAAATGTGGTCTCTTGCATCAAATCAGAATTTTAATGCATAGTGAAGGCCTTCCAGGATCCTGCAATCACAAGCCTAATTCAAAACAAACTAATAATATAAAGAATCATCAAGGCACATATGTTTCCCATTTCTGGACATTCTCAGAGAAGTAGTGGAATCTGTGGGGCCATGCCTTGTCTTAGCAAGCTGTTAAACTAGTGTTCCCCTTTGGATCAACGCTCTGTTAAGAACTTTGTTTGAAAAAAAAAAAAAAAACTATGAGCCTTTTAAAAGGTGATAACACACAGGAAACTGCATGAGCCACAATGAGTTGAAGAGCTTTGGAGTTGACCAAATGTATATCTCATAGACAGGAATACCAAGCTGAGTGCCCATTAACAACCCCCCCTCCACAAACACACAACAACCCACATTTCTTCTCCTTTCTTACATTTAGATGCTATTGTTCTGTAATTGCTTTCCCTTCCCTGCAGCAGACCAGATTCTTTGAAGAAGGAAAAAAATGCAGCACTTCTTTATTGTAAGCAGGCAGGTATTTTGCAATAAACTGGGGTGTTGTCACTGTACACATAACATGTTTAACATGAAAACAGGCCATAAATCACAGCAGTTATAACTGATTACTTTCAAGCCCTTTTCTTTCTCTGTCTTGCTCCCATCTGTTTGCTTTCTGTTGCCCACTTTATCCATCTGATGCCCTCCATCCCCCACCCACCAACTGTGAATCAGTCCACTTTGTTGTTGTGTTGTTGAAATGTCAGTGTTTTTTATGTGCCCATTGAATATATGGCATGGGAAGGGGCAATTAGATGTGTACATGTGTCTTATATCAATAGACTTAAGGTAAATGTTCATGTTCATCCTGTGGACTATTGACTGTAAATCCTCTATATCTTACATTAGTGCTGTCATTTCAGTTAAGTTACAAATTTCAGTCTGTACAGAGATGAAACTTGTCTAGCAGTCAGAATTAGATTTTTAGGAGTCAGGAACCAATCTACAGTACGTGTTATTAACAAGGTTTTTTTTTTTAGTTAAATTCAAACACACACACATTACTTTTTTTTTCTTTCTATTTATTTTGTATTATCAATAATCCAACCTGGGTATTTTGTAAAGGAGAATATGAATCCATCAAAAGCCCTTTATGAATAGATTAAGATCAAGGACCGTGACGTCGCCTGGCATGGCGCAGCCGGGGCCCCACCCTGGAGCCAGGCCCAGGGTTGGGGCTTGAATGCGAGCGCCTGGTGGCCGGGCTTAGCCCAAACGAGCGACGTAGGGACGTCCTCCTGTGGGCCCACCACCTGCAGGAGGATCCGTAAGGGGCCGGTGCACAGTGGATTGGGCAGCAGTCGAAGGCAGGGGCCCTGACGACCCGATCTCTGGACACGGAGACTAGCCCTGGGGACATGGAATGTCACCTCGCTGGTGGGGAAGGAGCCCGAGCTTGTGCAGGAGGTTGAGAGGTACCGGCTAGATATAGTCGGGCTCA
>NW_018127979.1:509118-529540 GCF_001952655.1 Monopterus albus | reverse complement strand
GGAGGATGCCCCAGGGTAAGCTCATGACACGCTGGAGGGGCTAGGTTTCTCGGCTGACCTTGGAATGCCGCGGCATTCCCCCGGAGGAGCTGGATGAAGTGTCTGGAGAGAGGGAAGTCTGGGCATCTTTGCTTAGACTGCTGCCCCCAGATCAGCGGAAGAAAGTGGATGGATGGATGGAATATGAATCCACTTGTTTCTTGGATAAATAACATTGCTTTTGGCCACTCTAAATAGGGATGGGTGATTAATTGAATTTTGTTTTCAATTATGGTTTTAGCTTCCAATGATTAGTAAAACAAAATAATAAAGATAAAACAATTATTGTGCTGCACTGCATTTTGCTATTATGCTCTGGTTGTGTCATGTGCAGTGGTACCTTTCTGCGCTCTACATTGCAGACATTTCTGCTTGCATTGGGTGAAGTGAAACATATTACTCGATTTGACAACATATAAGCTTGTTACTATAGGTGGAATAAAACCCCTGTGAGTAAAAAGTTAGTAAGAGTAATCAAAATATCTGCTAAACAAGCATAAGCTTGCAGAGAAGTGTTCATTTGAGCTTTGCTTGCAGTCCGTCATGCACTGGCAGTTTGTGTTAAGCAAGCTTGTTATGAACAAATTCAAATGAAAGATGACAGTATGTAGCCTTACTGTTAAATGATAGGGAGAGAGATAGATGTGGCTGTGTCGCGATCAGCCCTGCAGACCGAGCGATTTATTTATTTATTTTAAGGTTATGACAGGTAATATTGTTAAACTGAAGCAGCAAATTTTTATTAGTAAAATAAATGTAGTGTATAAAGTAATTTCCTCTGACCTATCAGTCACAGTTAGGTAGATGGGACACTTCATTTGTTCTTTAGTTGAATCATAAGTAATAAAAAAAAAAAACACCACAATTGTGTTAATCACGGTCTCCATATTGACCAAAATAATTGATTATGATTTTTGCTGAAATCATGCAGCCCTAACTCTAAGTTATCTTCTTGGATGTTGAATCCAGCCTTACCCTTTTACCCCTTGGGGTATGTCTTGAAAAATGGTTGGCTTGCCATTATATAAAATATGCTTTGAGGTAAATTGGGTAAAACATGTAAAATCACACCATCACATTAGCATTAATAAGATGGTAAAAAAAAAGTATTTTTAAACATATTATGTAGTTGTTCGTCTTGATATCAGGCGGAAAGCCATTCAGTAGACTTTCATGAAAGCATCCGGACAAATGGGCGCATATAAGCAGTCACTGTTTTTCCTACTTCTCACGTTGCTGCTGTGTTTATCTTTGTCAGTCTGGTGTTTCAGATCTGATCAATAACACAAGACTGATGTGTCTCATGATTCATGACTACAGCCTCTCTAATTACACATACAAACCTTCATTAATGAGTTGTTATTGGAAGAAAGAGAACCCTTGGTATCTGTTAAACACACATGATCTTCTTAATGAGCTCTCTCTCGACACAGTCAGCTCTCTGTCAGCGCTTGGGCACAGTCCTACCTCAAGGTTCTTACTAATGAAACATGGTGGATGAGTGCCATTGTTCCACTGTTTGTGGTGAAAATGTTCTTACAGCTGAAGCCATTACCTTAAGCCATACCCTTGTCTGAACTGCAGTGCTCATGTTTCTTGAAGAAAAATAAAAAGCACCTGCTTCAGCTGCAGTTTTCTGTTGAAAGGGTCCTTGAGTCAGTTTGATATTTGATGGATTGAGATGTGTCCAGACTTAGCTCTCTGAGCTGTAGCAGACCGTAATCCAGGCCCCAAGAGACCCCCAGCCATGTCCTTTATCTAGTTCTGCTGACTCCAAACAGGAAATGAGGGCTTCAGGGGCCACTGGTAAGGAGACAGGAGGCTGAGTCACATGTAGAATAGAGACACTCTGCACACCTAGTGCAGATGTGAAAAGAAAGCATCCAATGATAATATTCAGTGGATCGCTGATAGAAAACTGGGCATTTGCCAAGGAATGCAGTTTCTTTGTCTTTCTTGCAATTTCTTTCATTTTTTTTCACATAAATCAGTTTCTGAGCCCAACATGAATTACTTAGTTCTCTAAAAACCATTTCACTTCAAAGAATGCTATAGAAGTTCAGCGGCTTTTGTCTTTGTGAGCGTCAACCCCTCCCAAGCAGAAGCAGCCATTAGATGTTCCGGACATAATTAATCAGGGAGAGCGGCACGACACTGATATGCATCAAACACACTCTATTTCCAGATATCTCCTCCAGATTTCACTTTCTAATCATAAATAATCGCACAAAAAAGACACTCAACTAGATTAGTCTCCAAAGTCCTGGCATTATGGGGGAAAGACATTCCTCTGGTCCTTTGGCAACTACCAAGCTAAAGTGTAATTGCTCTCTGGTGACTTCATACCAGTTGCAAGCTCAGGGTTGCTTGCCTTATTAGGGCATTTTCAGTAAGTTTAGACTGACTAGTATGAAAGCGAGGATTGGAATCATCCGTAGGCAGTATGTGGAAATTAGATTGGTCCTTGTTTTGATTACTGTGTGACGTGAACTTATCGTCTGAAACGTGATCATGTCTGGAGTTTGTGCCCAGAGTTTTCCATTAGTTAGTCTGGCTTCTAGGAGCAAAAGCCCCAGTGAATAACGGCAAGTCTTCAGATACCTACTGAGAGATTTTATGATGTCCCAGCTGCATTTAATATGTTATTCCACTTGCATGTTTTAACCATATGACTGACCAGTGGTTGCCTTTTGTGTCTCCTCAATATATTAAAATTCTCCAGTACCACTGCTGCATGCCAGCTGACTCCTAACCCCTACTCCCATGCATCATTTCAACACCTCAGAAAGAAACGGAACCTCAAAACATCTCCATTTTTACCACATTTATTAAATTATAAGTGATATATAATAAGTCAATAAGAGGCTCTCCTGCAGATACAATTTAATAATTACACATGACAGCAAATTCTGTCTGCAGTTTTCTGAGCTCCCCTTTTCCCCACAAACTGTGTAGAAAAACAAACTATTCTGTAATTTTATGTTTTACTGAATCTTGATACATTAAAGTCTGAATAAGAGTACTATGCATTTGCAGTGTGCCATCTGAGATGCTACTCCTAGGGAGAGCACGAGCATGGATGGTCTCTAGAACATCATGTCACCAGATCCAATCAGCGATAATAGGAGTGATTGGAGTGGGTTTGGGAGGGGTGAGGGATTGTTATTAGCTGGTAAAGGAATCAAGGAATCACTGCACTGGAAGGAATTCCTTTCCCCAAACTCTAGATTTTTGTTTCTTCCTATGCCAACTGAGATTAATGCATAAGGGTTTTTCTCCCTGGCTTCTCCCCCCGGTGAAAGAAATTGCATTGACCTCTTCTATCTATTGCTTCCATATGAGAGCAGTTATCTCTCTTGCAAATGGAAATGAGACCCAAAATTGCAACAAATGGGGCCATGCCACTGAATGCAGATGTTCTCTGCTCCTCGCCCAGAGTACACATGCCCGATCAAATTAACTTTAACCCCTCTGCCTACAGAACAGACATCTCTTTTACAAACCCTCCACTCTGGCAATTTGTTTTGAATCGAGGCCTGAGGAACAACTGTATGTCGACACATGGTAAATAAGAAGTGATAGTGTCAAACACCTGGGCCAGACAGTGTTACCCTGCTGGAGGGGCCCACAGTTCTGGACCTCTAAGTCTCCCCCTTCCTATGCATGGGCCCAGTTTGGCCTTCTGGTCAGTTTTTTGAGTTTCTCCTTCTCTGCTGGTAGTGAGGGAAATCGGTTGTTTGACAGAGAACACCTGCTTGTGGGGGTTGTTGCTGAGAAGCTACAGGGATGGAGGAAAGGAGGATGAAAGAACAGCAAGAGAGGGGTAAAGGGGGAAAACTGTGAGAGGCTAACAGGTGCTTCCTCTGTGGGACTGGGAAAGGCAAAGCACTGTCAATATATGTAAATGGTAACAGGCTCTTCATGCCCACAGCCTTTCATCAGGTCTCTATCCGTCTCTCTCCTTCCCCACTCTGTCTCCTCCTGACTAAGAAATACCTATAAAAGTGGCCTCACCAATAAATAATAACGGATATATTGGTTGAATGTTGCTGAGAGCCTGGAGTGTTAATATGTTTCCATTCAGAGCAGGCAGAGGTCAGATGAGTTACTGATTAGGAGGAACCAGACAGAAACAACAAGACTGTAATGATCCCATCCCACACAGTGCCCTTTAGGGTTGTTCTGTAATGACCAGCATGTCTGAGCATATTTAGTACTTCATATGTTCACACTAGATTTGAATTGTTTTGTTTACCCACACACACTTCTGAATGATTTTGATGTTGTTGGTGACTATAGTCTTTATTTTTTGGTCATTTTCTTTGTGGAGCTTTTTTTTTTCATTCATGCCTGTACATTTAAATCTACAATGAGCAAATTCTTATTTTCTTTTTCTCCCTGCTACCATCTGCTCTCCTTTAGGGACCCTGATTATGACTAATGAGTGTTTCCAAGCCTAGTCCCTTTTCTGTCTCCACAGACCCAAAACACTGAACATGTCCCTGCTATTTCTCCACCCGTGGCCCTTTTGCTTCCACACATCCATCTCTCTTCATCTCTCTCACAACACACAGCAGCACAGGCAGCATCACCTCAGCTAAATTCATTCCATCATTTATAAGGCTGTCAGCTTAAAACAGACAAATATTACATACATGTAGAAGGCATGTGAAATTGGAACATACAGGTGCTAACTTATTTGGCTGGGTCCGTTCCTGGTCCGGGCTAATGAGGAGCAGGTGAGAGGCTGTTGCTTTAATCAAGTGGAGAGTGGACTGTGCACAGATTTGCAGCTCGTTGAAAGGCCAGTCATACACATGGGCTTCATTATGGGGTTAGGGGAAAATCAGTCAGGAACAATTGTGTTCCCACTCCTGCTGCTGAACTGGAATAGTTTTCTGTGCCTGCATGTGCACACACACACAGATTACAATATGTGTGTTAAAAATCCTGGAGCTGTCTCTTCTTTAAATAACAAACAAGTTTAAGTTAATGTGACATTAGCGATGACAGAGTATTTTAACACATTTTTGTGCCTTCCTTTTACCAGATGCATAGTAAACTTACATCAACCAAGTACTGCCAACATAATATTGATTACATTATGGCAGAGTAAAACAGTTGTGCAAAAATGTTAGCAGTTTTGAGGAAAATTTGTTCTGTTTCCCTGTTTGCTGCATGTACCCTTTAATTTCCTGAAACCTGTGAAGGACTGAATTTTAGCACTAAGCCCTAATTTCCATTGGATGTGGGTATGTTGCATTCCGTCTGTAATGTGGTCACTGGATCTGATTGTTGCCAGTCTAGTTAACACTTGGGTGTGGCAGCATTTTGTCTCCGATGCATCCCTGGTGCTCTCTGGTTTTATCTTTCTGAAATAATTGCAGACTATTTGGAGTTATGAGGGGTGCAAAGCTAATCTAGAGGTACCCAAGATTTAAAATTAAATGGCTGGAAATGGGCAAAATGAGCAGCCATGGGGACTTTAACCAAACTAAATAGAAACATGGAAAACAAAACACCATAATTACAGTGAAATAAATTACAATACACCAACACATCTGTAACAATTAATGAATTATTTAATGCTGAATTTGACTTCAAGTCACTTTTTGCCTACTCATTTTTATGTGGTTTGCTTCCAAATTAGAAAATGCTAGTGGAATCCAACGCATCACAAGTAATATCAATGACAGTGGGTTAATAGTAGGTTTTTCACCATGGTTTTGAATGCACAGTGTCAACATGGTATGAATGTCATAGGTCCACTTTTGGATTTTGTTTAGCAAGAAATGTACTAGTTTTTTGTCTTCTTGTTCTGTGTTGGGTTAGCTAACACGTAGTCAGTGTCATACTGTAAATAATTTTTTGCTCACCCAGGAGTAGTCATGCTCATGCATCAGGTGCACATTTCTCAGAACAGCTGTATTTACAGTGGAATGTTTTCTTTGCATGTTTTTTATATGTGGATATGGGTTAGACCCATCTGTGGCTGTGAAGGCCTCAGTCCTGGCCTTCACCATGTGAGAACCTAAACCACCACCAGCCATGGACTTGGGTGGGTAATTTATATTAGACATACACAATTGATCGATGAGCATGCACGTTTGATTAATTTTGTATTGTTAATATGTTTACCTTTTCTTTTGAGTTACTGTATTTCTTGGTCCATGGATGGGGGGGTGGTTCAGCCAAAAGATTGGTCTGAGGAAGCAGCAGGTTTAAATACCTCCCACTAGGCCTGGACTGCACGAAGTGCCCAATACAAGAAAGGGGGGAGTTTGGGAGAAATGTATTGTTTATTTGTTGGTAGTTTATGTTAGAACTTTATTTGTCAAGTTAGACTGTCTGTTTAGGGTTTATTAGTTGATTATTTTTGTAGTGTCTTTAGTTTATCCCTTGTGTGTGTTATTGGTTTGGCCAGCCAGTATATATGTTCCCCTGTGTGTGTCATCTGCTAGGTCAGTTGGTTTTGTTGAGGTATTAGACAGTTCAGTTTGCTGTTTTTTTTTGAGTTTCCTTATCTTTTGTTGACCTCTTTTAGGGCCCAATTTATCTGTTGTTAATTTTGTATTTTTCTTACTTTAGGGTTAATAAAAAGCCCTTTATTTTGAACTTTGGAAGCTGTGTCTTTTGCCTTACTGCTTGGTCCCTGGCAGTGGCACAGCCAGAAGAAAATACATTCATGGGACCTAGATTGTCATCAGAGTCATCAGATTTCAAATCTAAATGGTGGTACTTTGAGTAATGAGTTTAAAAGGAAATTTACTGCAGAAAATATAGCTCTTCAGACTGACTACATGACAAATTCTGCAAACAGGATTTATCTCACTATGAATCAAGCTTTGAGTGAATAAAGTGGAATACACAAAAGGAAACAAATTAGATTGGTGGGCCACAAAGAGCTGTTAGTGATTTATGGACCACTGGGGAGGTATAAAAGCACATTTCCACAAATTATTTTAACAATTCAGACAAATGAGCAAATGACTTCATGTTAGGCTTGGCAAATGTATATAACTGTCTTGGAGAGTTGCAGCATGTAGCCTCCTCATTTCCAGTTTAAACTGAGTGATTTTTAAGAATTGTGTTGTTAAGAGACTGCCATGAAGCTGAGTAGGCTTATTTAAAAAGTTAGCATATGCATTTGATTAACAGGTATAAATATGCTATGTATGTCATAGCTGGAAGCAGTTAGTTAATTCAGTATTTGTAAAATAAACTCTTAATTCACAAATTTGCTTGCATATTTATTAGATTTGGTTGTCATATACAGTACAGCTTAATTTGAGATTTAATAAAAGTTGCTGTGTCAGGTCATGGTGTTTCTCAGACCCACAATATTTGTTATGTTGCCTTGAGAAAGATGGTAGGGGAATATATATTACATTTATTTATTTTTGCACATAAATACACAGAATACAAAATCCACAGAGGCAAAATTTATCCCCTTTCTTTTCTCATTGTGTGGGCTCCTCAAAGATTTTATCTTCCCAGCTCCCTCAGCCACAGCGAGGCCACCGAGTCTTTACCCTGAGCTTTTAGTCATGCAAACCAAATTGTGTTTGTTTACTCACTTTGCATTCAGTGTTTTTACCTACTTGTACTCACAAGAGGGATGTGTAAAGCAATGTTGGCTTTCTCGGTCAAAACTTTAATAACTACTCAGTACTTAAAAATTATATGCCTTATCCTGTAGCTGAACTTTTTGGGGTGAAAAGTAGAGGAAGTGTGTGTAAGAGAGAGAGTGTGTTTGTAACTCTGCATGCATACATCCATTCCAAATGTGTTGAACTCAACAATCTCTGCATCCCATAGTTGAAAAATTAAACTAGACCCAGTTCTGCATCTGCAAGACTTCAGGTGAACTTTGGAAGGTCATCTCCAAGTAAAGTGCAAGGCCTAGTTTTGCATAAAACTCTATGGCTGATCTATGACAAAGCTGCTTAATGTGTCACTCCACTGACAGGCTCCCATCAGTCCTCATTAAGTCCAGCAATGTCAGGGGTGTCAGCTAGAGTCTCTCACCATACATCAACACCCCTACCATATGAAAGCAGGTGACAGGAGGAGTTACCGTCATAGAGGAGGGACTGTGAACTTATACCAACCCCTCTGTCAGCTGTTCTGACTGGAAAAATACTGTGCAAAGATGCAATAACAAGGAATGTTTTGGCCAGTCATTGGCGCAGAGCAGGGAACAATTAGTGTATTTTTTTTCTCGCAGAGGTTGCTCCATGGATGCAGGAGACCGTTAAGTTGTTTCAGAAACACCCTGCACCTGTAGTGCTGCTCTTTGAAGCAAGGTCAGACGTGGGAGTGTGAAAAGAACTTCCTTTTAACCTATGAGCCCTGACCTTTACACTGTTTTAAAGTGTCAAATGGGTGGCAGAGGAAGGCACAGCTTTACATTTGATGAAGGAAGCACAGGAAAGTGGAGAAATGAAGCAAAAGCAGCAGTTAATTTGCTTGTTAGCTGTGCAGGGAGATACCTGTGTGACACCTCACACTTCCCATGTCATAAAGGGGCTATTTTAGTTTATGGTTGTTTTAACAGGCACAAGGGAAAATTATTTGAAAATGAAATAGTATACATTTATGATTGGCATAGCACTGTATTACTTATACACTTTTGGTTCTGTTGTCATCTTAGGTCAAACATCATTCAGTGAGAGATTGCCTTTCTGTAGCCAGTAGGTGCAGCTGTAGTTCAAGCCAGCAAAAGAGTGAAATAGATGGGAGAAGAGGGGTGATGTGTGGTCTGAGTTAAATTAGAGTTAGTTTAGAGATGATATTAACAAGGCATGAACTCATGTTGAATGCTGATTTGGAGCTAACCCTATGTGTCATAAGGAGTTGGACCACTTGGCAACAGAAATGTTAAGAAGGATGCTGGGAAACATTTTTTTCTTTTCTTCTATTGAGTCTGATCAATGATCTCAGTACTAAGAGAGAAAGCAGATGCTCTTTGATTAGTGAGAATATGCATCAGTCTGAGCTTTTTGCCTGTTGAGGAGAGGAAATTAATTGTGATTCAAGGTAAGTAACTCCGTCATAGAAACCTAGAAAGGATTCACAGTCTTGGTGCATGTGTGTCAGGTGTCATGTGTGTCTTTAAGGTTTTTGACCTCTTCAGAGTAGGAAGTTTCATCAGCAGGGCTGCTAATCTAAGGCGGTTCACTCTCTGTGAGTACAACCACAGTTCCTATTTGGCTGGTGACCCTTTTAGTACAGACCTATATGAGTGTCTCTATATGCTTCTACATTTTTGTGTGCCTACCCTGCAGACCACAAAGCTGTCTTAACTTGAGCAGTGATTAATACGCCCATCACTTTCTTAATGCTGTTTGCCTGTTCTCCAGTCTCAGCCTCCACAGTGTATACCAATGTTTGCCTTTCCCAAAGCACCCTCCCCTTCCGACAGCATCGGGTCAGAGGGAGAAAAGAAGCATTCTTTAATTTGATAATTAGTCTGTGGACTCTGGGGTGAAAGAAAAGGATTGGCCTCATTAGCTGTAATTGTCTAATTGCTTTTCATCTAAATAGTGCATAATTTTCACTTCATGGATTATACAAATACCATAAATGCACCTCTGTGCTATTTGTGTATCTTGCAACTCACTTCTGAGGAAAAAAGCTAATTCTCCTGTCAGGGCCTGCTGGAGAGATGAGTGTGTTTAAATAGTGAGACATCTGGAAGGATGGGAAAGTGGACTGAAGGAGCCACCGTGACAAATAAGACTGAATTGAGGAGGGTTAACTGCCAGTAGAGTTGTGAACCGGGAGGTGACGCTGAGTCTGGTTTTCCCATTTACAATTTTTCTTCAAATGATATTCTCCATGTTAACACTGAAACACAATACTCCAAGACACAAGATGTTGTTTCTATACATTTGGCATGGCAGATGGCTGTACACACTACAATACCCATGAGCCTTAGCCATCATTACTGTGGAGAGAAAACCAATCAGAGGCATGAGTTGAAAACACGTTGTCATTGCCATTGCGGCTGTGAACAAAGCACAGCACCATAGTAATTGATTACTCCACCTGCCATTAGCAATGCAGTTACAGAAATGTAAGCTCACTTATTGTATTTATTTATAGTGACAATGCATCTTGGGAATTGTTGGGAGGTTTCGATGCAGACTGCACAAAGTTGAACCTTTGACTTTTTGTCAAACAACCAGATACTGTATTTTCTAACATAGCTCTTAATTTGTTGTTTAACCAGAAGACTTTTATGCTGATCCAAGTGCTCCAACTGTGAGTCGCGTAACATTATCTATGGGACAGTTGAATGGCACATTTATTTTTGCAACCAAGTCTGCACAAAATTGCTCCTCACACAACTATGCGCATGATAAACCCTTTCTCCAAAAAGAGACTGTCTGTTCACCACTAAGCAACCACAGCTATGAGTCTTCCTCAGGGGATCAGATTAGGATAAGTGTTAGGTTTAGGGAAGTAGTGGTTATGGTTAAGGTAAATGCAAGTCTCCAGGAAGTGAATGTAAATCAATGTGTGTGTGTATGTGCATGCATGTGCAGAAGGCTGGGGTTTAGAGGAGTTTTTATGTATTTACACAGATATAAACAGATCAGCATGTCTATAGTGCACTGCCTCACTCTGAGTCTCTCCTCCTTGTGCGTTACACCCATGGGAGGCATCATCTCTCAGAAGAGGAACAGGCACTGTAAGTGAGCAGTCTTTCTCTCATTCACACCCCTGCCTCTTCCCCCTCTAAAGCAAAAAAACGCACTTATCTGTGCCGGGGCCACCTGCTAGCCATTCCTGTCCTTTGTGTGGATGTCTGTATAAGCCTGGGATTCTGTTACCCTGCTCCCCAGGGAGGGCAAGATGCAGCAGTAGCCAAGTTACTGGTAGATTTGATTTTTGAACTGGATGACATACAGGCTAGTCAGTGACAGGAGGAAGTACATCACCTATTATTTGTGCAGATATAGACAGCCTAAGGCCGTCACCATTTCCGGGTCAGCTTTTGTTCCACTAGCTTTCATTTCTCATAGAAAACCTGATCAGATATTATTTCTGAAAAGATGTTTCTTTCTGCATTCAAAGTTAAATAGTTATCTACTTTGTTTGAAGGGCTTATCTTATATCTTTATGCAGATTCATGTGGTAACCATGGTAACACATGCATCAGCACACATGTGAGCATGTGCTTGTTAAAAAGTGAGTAAAATGTAGAGAAGAGACAAAGTGCAACCTCTGGAAAAGTACCAGATTGTGTTTCCTCTGCTAACTGCTGCAACACACTAACCGTAATACTGCAACCCTGCTTAGATAGCACAAAAATATTTGTCTGACTGGGAGCCTATAAAGATTGTTATCAGCTGTTACAGACCAGTTTTTTAAACAGTGCCAGCTGATGAAAAGTGGTCTCTGTCAGTGGAACATGATGTACAGTATATAAGTGGCAAATGCTGTACCAGCAGAGCAGCAGACCAAGTTTGACCCTCAGTGTGCCTGACTTTGTACACTTTGGTATGAAATACCAATATTTGAAGAGGCACAGGGTAAAAGTTGTTGACTGAATGGATAAAGCAACTTGAGAGAAAGCAGAGTATCTGCTTTCTGTCAAAGGATGGCTGAATTGCTTCATCTTAGAGACATCTAGTTTGATCAGGCCTAAAGCTACAGCCTAAAGTCATCTTGTGTGCTTTGGAAATTCCATGTAAAACAAGCTTTGAGGATCAAAGACATAAACAATAATGAATTATATGACACATGTCAGGGCACTATTAGGGATTTGTATTACTGTTCCGTGATGTTGTGGTTAATTCAGTTTACAAAGTTGTTAGAGTGCAGATTGATAAATAGCATTTATGTAACTCAGTCCGTTTTAAAATGTTGTTCTTCCATATGTATGTACTGCACACACACTTATTCTGTGGCTTCACCTTCTAGATCAACTTGTCAGATGTGATTGTAAGAAAGTATTTGGGGACTATTTTCCTTAGATCAAATGGAATTATGTAATCACTGTGGATCTCCAGCAGGACTATGTATGTAAGAAGTGTAATGACTTCTGCATGTCTGTATTAAGGAGCTCTCAACTTCAGAGGTCTGAATGAGAAATACAGCCCATCTGCTGAACAAGGCAGCGGGGATAGAGATGATTGCATCACAGGATCATCCATTAGTGCTGTCATCTGGAATTCACCATGGGACCGCAGTGCAGTGAGCTGCTCGGCTCGGACCAGTTCATTTAGTAGCTCGCAATGTTTACAGCGGCACCGGTCTTTCAGCAGGTCAGAAGTGCAGGAGGTTGGCAGTCCTCTCCGAGTAGCACAGCCCTTGTTTGCTAAATGAAGCATCTGGTACTTTATAATTAGAGATGCACTAGTCTTATTTATTTATTTACCTCCCTACCAACCACATACTGATTCTCATACTTAAACTGAATGTCAGGCTCATTCCAATGGACCTTTGTCTTTTAATGTGAATGTGAATTTGTTGATTGGGATCATTCTTTAAGTGTATTGTTACATTTTTTAAATATCAAATGATCACATGGCTGCTTGTATAGGGGTGGTTTGATTTCTCCTTATGGTTTCCTCGGTGCTCTCATGGTGGTGTTTTAAACCCACAATTATTCACATCTTTTGAATTGCAACATTTCTTGTATTCTGCATACTGGCAAAAATCTCCACAAGCTACATTTACTGCATTTCTGGTACATGAATTTGACTCTTGTCAGTTAATGAGCAGTAATCTGCTTGGCCTACTAACGGGGTTCTAGTGGCTGTTGACTTGAATAACATTTTAGTTACTGAGCGGAGAGAAGAACAAAGTACTCCTTTTTGATACTGCTGGTGCCTGATTGTTCTCAGTCTTTATCTCCTAATATCATCTCCTAATCTGCTCTCCTCTCCTCCAGAGGCTCCTGCCACCACTCGCTTTCATGTCTGAATGCCGTTCAAAGCCTAATCATTAATGTGATTTATTTCTCACTGTGCATTATTTTGTTCCTTTAATTTGTTTGGGTTTTTCCGTGAGGGTGTACATCAGAATCAAAGTGATTGCCACTGCTTTTTCCTGTCACCTCTGCTAATGGCCTGTCTGCAGGAGGTTTGCACTGAGAAGAAGCAGACCTGCTGTCTACCTAAATCACCTTTCCATCCTCTCTCCTCGTCATAAACACAAAGGGCCCATTGGCTAACAGCACAAACACCTTCTCTGACCAACCACTAGTTATAAATCAGCAGCTCTGCGTGGTTCCAGTGCAAAAAAGTTGAAATTGGCAAGGGAGAAAAACAAAATACACTCATTAATCACCATTAAGTTAGCAAAAGTTTTGATATGAGAGATATTATAGCTTGACACTTCTACTAGCAATATAGTTTGACACTTTTTAAGATATAAATGGGAACAAAATCTCCAAAACACATGTATCCCAGAGATGAGGAAAGTGAGTGAAACAATAGAGCGGAGATGATTGTCATCTGTCCATCACGTGAAAAAGGCGAGCAGCTTCTCAGACGGCATGATGTTTAATGTGATTGGACAATGCTGTGACAGTGAGCTGTGACCTTCAGCTGCCGACTTACTCCAACCCCACTTTCCAGGGTTCTGGGAGGGATGTCAGTGCTACTGATCAATGGGGCCATTGGTACTCGGCATGTCAAAATCACTCCATGTCCATTTCCCGTCTCTTTTGTCATCAGGCCTGTGCCTTCCTTCCGCTAGTCAGTTGCTCATAGCTATGAAGTGAGCTGCTCACACATCAGATGCATAAATTTACCCTCATTTTTTGGCTTACGCGTAGGCATGAGTTTTAAAGCTGCTGTTTTTCATCATCTCAAAACACTCCACAAAGTATACACACTCCAGTACATACACAGAAACATGGCCAAGAGAGAACTGTTTGTGGAGGCACACAGCCACAGCAACCCTAAATGAGAATTTCACCAAACAAACACAATCAGGCCCCTATTACATTTCTCTTTCATGATGCTGAAAGGAAATGCAAACGAGATTAGATAACACAAAGGCCACAAGGCTCATTTCTCTCCTGTGTCTAGAGATTGGTAAATGCTCTAATTCCCCTTTCTGCTCAGCTCCTCAGGCCAAGTCCCCCTTTTGTTGAACCCAAACCAGCTGCATTAATGTAATGTAAAATTGTCTTTCTCAGGAAAGATCCCCCCCCCCCCTCTTTTTTTTTTTTTTTTTCTCCCCCCCCTTCTTTTTTTCTTGAAACATGGCCAAGAGAGAACTGTTTGTGGAGGCACACAGCCACAGCAACCCTAAATGAGAATTTCACCAAACAAACACAATCAGGCCCCTATTACATTTCTCTTTCATGATGCTGAAAGGAAATGCAAACGAGATTAGATAACACAAAGGCCACAAGGCTCATTTCTCTCCTGTGTCTAGAGATTGGTAAATGCTCTAATTCCCCTTTCTGCTCAGCTCCTCAGGCCAAGTCCCCCTTTTGTTGAACCCAAACCAGCTGCATTAATGTAATGTAAAATTGTCTCTCTCAGGAAAGATCCCCCCCCCCCTCTTTTTTTTTTCTCATACCCAACCCTCTTGTTTCTGTTCGACTGTAAATTAACTGAGCACAAACCACTCGAACTGTAAGTGGGCATGGCATTGTTTTGAACTGTGCAATTATGGACAGATCTGTCTGTCTGCCAGAGGTTTTGATTCATGCTGCAGCCTTGGCATAGTCAGAGTCTGAACGGGATTTAATGGATAAGTTTGGAGTGAGAACAGGCAGTAAAAAAGAAAAGGGTGCTCAAGTGGGGGCCTTAACATCACAGCTGCTTGGCAGTTCACAACAGCAGGGATAAATGGCAGCTACATAACTTCCCTTAATCAGATTGGAGCAATGAGCCTGTAAAAGTTTCCCATATGTCATTGTAGTTGAACTGCGATGGTTGGGGGGTAGAGGCGACAGGAGAGAAAGAACAGGAATGGTTAAATTTTGACAAAGGCTGATAAAATATCAAGAGAGAAGAACTGTGAGGGGCTGAATTTGAGAAAGGGAAATGCCAAGGTTACAGCCAGGACACAGGCCACAGGGAGGTTAGTGTGTCTGGCTACAATTAGCCAGGCGCAGGAGAGATTGAGATGATGCTTCAGGGAGCTATTGGTCCTCAGTCATTAGTGATTATTCAGTGAGAAATTACTGACTCTAGAGGCAATGTGTGGCTGCGTCTGCTACTTTACTAACACATATCCTTTCTTCACCAGCAGACATTCAGCAAGATCCAAATCAGAAAACGCTTCATACAGGGAGTGTTTTCTGATAGATGTGTGGTTTGGATGTCCTTCCTTTTCGGATGTCAGTATAGATAGCCTAAAATGAAGTATTACATCAGTGGCAGTTTTAAAAATACCAGGCAAACACATGAAAACTAACTTTGTAGTGCAATTTGCCCTAGTTCTACCTCAGTTTGCCAAACCCTGGTTTGAGAATGCAGATTTTCAAAGCATGGCAGCAGTCTGCATTAATGTAGGTTTGCTTAGGAAATCTTATTAACTCTGAGTACTTTATGAGATGTAGTTACAATAGTTTAATTAAGTAAGCATTAGGGGGTGTTTTCTAACTCTTAAAGATGTTATTCCATTTCCGTTGCTTTCAACAATCCCTGAAAATTGTGTGATAATTAAAACGCCATAATTATTTCTTAACAGAGAGCACATTTCATGCCTGACACTTCTCTCTTTCTGTACATAGTTTATAGAGCACATTATCTGTCCAAAGTTAAATCTCTGCAGGCCTCTATTCATTTTATTTTGATGTGTTCTGATGTTACACAGTAGATTTTTTTTTCTATGAATCCCCAGCTACATTGTGCTGGGTTTTATTAGGCCCTGAGTGAACCAGTCTTTATTTGTTATTGCACCTAAAGTATAACTTGATGAACAAACACATCTATATCCAACAATCATAGAGCCAAATGCACACACAAATGTGTCCACAAGCACATATTTTGTAATTTGCTGCTAATAACCGACAGAGTTGAATGTGAGTAGTACTGATGATCTGACTATAACCATAAAAGTAACAATTGGAAATGATCGTGTGGTTTGCTAGCCTGGTGTGTTTGCCCACAGCACACCTCACATCCACTCAGCATCTGAAGGACTCGACCTGCAAACTGGGAGTTCCAGATGTGGCTTCAGCTCTGAGCCCTGCATGGTCTCCCACACCTGATTTATATCCTGCTCTTTTAGAACTGCACATCTGAGCACATTCATGTACAATATATGCACACATGTAACTCTATATACACATACTGTATATGAGTTTATGCATGAAGAAAGGGCATGAACACACACTCGTACACCCCCACATTAGTAGACGTACACACACTCACAAACAAAAACATGAAATCAATGTAACCTGTAATTTTTACAGGGCTGATTTGAGTGTGTGTGACAGGCCAAATCCAATAGCTGCAGCAGGGCTGACAGGGCTGACAGGCCTGACGTGAGTCTTGCCTTGCCGGCCCCTCAATTATGCATGGCCCAATGTTTCCCCGGATCTTAATTGAATCACACTGTCTCAAACTTGTTATTTCTAATTTGTTGCATTTGATTTGTGACATCAGCGCTGCTGTGTCATGAATTATGCAAACAGGAGGACCTTTAATTGTGAGTGTTATTAAAACAAAACGAATTGCAGATGATTAAAATGTGACTAGGAAGCAGGATGTTGGGGGCTTCACCCTGACATGGTTTCACTACTACTTCCTAATAATGATTAGATCTCACTGCTGTCTGAGCTGTTGTTGTTTTGTGGTTGTGACTGTAACCTTGGTGGTTTAATGGAGGGACATGATGTAGTCTGTTGGTGGACTGCATGCTGTGGGCTCTGAGGTGGTATAATGTATGATGATAACGCACACCATACACTCATTTAACAACACATGCACATGCTGGAATGTAGAAACACACACACATTAAAATGTGAACTCAATGGGAGAAAGAAGAATTGTTATAATTCATCATTCTAGATGTATCATACAACTTCTCTCACTATTATTGATTTTACCTCATGCATTTTGATTAGTTCTTCTTCTAGAAATTGTTTGACTCGCCCCTAAATATAGAGAAAATTGCTTTCAGTATTGCCATCTTTGAAGCTGACGGTATACAGACATTGGCATAAAATGAGAAACTCTTGGAATTCATCATTTTTAAGTGTATTGTCAGGCAAAAGTAATAAGGCATTTTGATTAGATACATGAAGGTGCTTAGAGAAAGTCACATAAAGCTTCAATAAATCAATCTAGCTCATGTCTATAACATTCCTAAATAATTACCAAATAATGAGGATTTGATATAGAGAAACAAAGAATTTAAGAGTAGCTGCCTTTTCTAGGGTGAGTAATATCCTTTTTGTTCCTTACTTTGAAATAATTATTCTCTTTTAGCCCCTATTTATGCAACTCTTACCAGTTGAGAAGAATGTGGTTACAAAATAAGATACTATGTAAAATAATTGTGCAATTATTTCAGTGATGTTAAAAACATGCATATGTAAGGTTGTAAGTGGTAAAATGAACACTCCTGCTCTACTCATAAGAGATTTAACAATTGAATTGTGCCTGCAGGGCAACAGCTCAGCACCTGACTGTAAGGTAGGGATCCTCACGGCTGTGTTCCATACAGGATGCTGAAGATGTCTGGAAGTCATTTCCACATGTGAGAAGGCGGGAGGGAGGGTATGCTTCAGTTTCATGAATGTTCAATCAATTCAATAGGACAGCTTAGCTTTCTCTTTCTCTCTCAGAGCACATTTATAGGCCCACAGGCATTTGCAGGCTGTATTCAAAGGCTGACTGCCTCATACAAAAGCAGGGTAATTTCACCTTTAGGGAGCAACAGCTGAAATCTGTAGTAAAGGGGAATAAATAAAGGAAACAAAGCTAGTCAAAAGTACCTGAAACAAAGGTGATCATATTTCACTTTGATAGTTGTGCTACATGAGAAGGGGTTTTATCTAAAGCTGCTTTAGCCACATTAGCAGCTTCTGTCTATCACAGTTTTGTACCATGGTCCCCAGAGGATGAACCCTACTTACTGTGGTGATCCTCTGTTTTTTTTTTCCTCTGTTGCCACCATGAGGTTGATGTTTTTGGCTTTTAGTGAAATATCTATTCATGGTGCTCAGACGAAACCTATTAATGTTGGTGCTAGTATGCGGTTGACACTTGTAGCTTTAGGTGAAAGATTTTAACAACCATTACCATGCTAACATGCAATGTATTCAGCATGTTAACAGTCATTGTGAGCAGGTTAGCACACTGACACTAGTATTTAGCTGAAGGCAATGCTACATGATAAAATTGTATTTTACTGTAAAAATGCTGTAATTCACTTCATATCAGGACAGGGATATGCTGGCACACTTTATTGTCACATTCCTTCCCATGGTGTAATCCAAATGTCTTGCTTTTCTATGATAAACATTCGACTCTGATCGCTTCCATTAGGAGGGGACTGTGTACACTACAATTGAGATGACATGGCATTGGCCTCAACCTAATGCTGTTGAGTGCTGAACATTTGGTAAAATGCTCTGCTCCTAGCTAACACAATCATCTATAACCAGTCTGGGTCCAGAAGATGAGGCAGGGAATATATACATTTCCTTGAACTCCCCAAACCCTACCTGTCAGATCCTTGTGTCTCAGCCAGGGTCTAAAAAGCTTTATTTGCATTATGTATGTGGTGGCTGACATGACCTGCCAATTGAAAAAGTCTATCTTTGCATAAAATTTTATGTCAGTAACCTGCCTCGGTGGTTTGGTTCTGTCTATATGATAAAGTAGCCAAGTATATTTTGCCCGTGCCTCCAGGACGGCTGCAGAACCTTGTCTGTGGAGATGACAATTAGAGTCACTTTCCACCCAGGTTAGGCCAGACAGGTCCTGTCAACCAGCCGAGAAGAGAATGGAGGGAGACAGAGAGTAATATGTGTACCACTCTGATTCTGCTTCACCTCGTGATCCTTGCACTGACCACCAGCGGGAGGAGGCTTGAAGCTGGGAGGAGGGAGGGAAGTCGACAAAAACACCTCAGCAGTTACTGTGGATATATTTCTAGTTTTAAAATGGTTATGAGCTGTCAGTGAGTCATTCTTATAGTTTTTCAGTTACCATGTTTTCCATATCAGCTTTCATGTCCTCTCTGTGTTCTCTGACCAGTAAAAGTGCCAAATCACCCTTGAAATTATAAAGATGCATAAAATATGAAACTGTAGGAAACGATCTGCGTGTCTGAGAGTCACTAAACACACTGTGATTTACAATGTGTAAATTAAACATCCCGTGGGTAAAAGAGCTTTTCTGTATTTTATTGTCATGCAATCCAGACATGCAACCATTACAGCTGATGTGCAAGGGACACGCAACGATCTCAGATCAGCTTTTGAATCTGACTCGCACTCAGCCCCAGTGTCTTCTTAACATATCTAAAGTAGAGCAGGCTGTCAAACGTTTTGGCACAGCAGTTTAACTGTCAGGTTGGCGTGTATAAGAGACGTGCTGCATGCCTCTGTGTTGCACCTTGATAGGATTAATAATTTACACATTACTCTAGAACCCCACCATTTGCCACAAACCTGTGAAACACTGATTTTTTTCAACTGTTGTAATAGCACATCACTCAAACTAAACAATCACTGCCTCACCAAGAGCTGGAAGTAAATATCTCTTTCTCAGAAAGTAAGAAGAAGAAGGAGGAGGGGAGGTTTTCGTTCCTTTCTCGTGGTTTCCCATTGAGTGGCTCTCTCCTAGCTGAGAGAGAGGGAGAAAGAGAAAGCTGTAATTGCTGTCAGTCTCTCCTCAGCACAGCCTTAAAGGCAGCTACTGTTTCACAGCTGAGGAGTGAAAGGAGTTTGGGCTGTGTGGTTTCCTTCTGTAGGCCTCTGGAGGATTTGGTGAGTTCTCTCCCCCTTCTTGTTTATCTCTCATTGTCAACAGCGGCACACAGTTTTTGGGTGCAGGGGAATCAGAAGGCTAAGAGCCTATCATGCTCAGAAACAGAGAGACGGGTAATTGAATAGATTATCCTCAACATGCCAGCTATGATTTGGAAGGTTTTCAAGTGGTGAAAGTTTCCCTCCAAAATATTGCACACAAATATCACAACACAAAAGGCTCTCCCAAAAACATCAGTGCACCGATTTTGACATGTCTGTGTTTACTCCAGATGCCTTGTCAACCACTTTGGCATCCAAGCGCCATCACTTTCCCATAAAACAGCTTCTAACCTGACATTTTATGTGCATTTAGGACATGCTCATATAGAAGGTCTTAGCTGCTCAACTGCCCCAAATGAAGCCTGCAAAAAAAGACATGAACACTGAACACTTACTATATGTATGTATGTGTGTGTGTGT
>NW_018127979.1:499215-509060 GCF_001952655.1 Monopterus albus | reverse complement strand
ATATGTTTCTGAAAATATGTTTGTTTTATGAATCATGCACCATTCATTTATCCATTCTTATATGCACAGGTTACTAATTGCAAAAGGACACATTCACCTTCTCTCTTGCAGTTTCTAACTTCCCTAATCTCGTCTTATTGGCAAGCATTAGAATTTGCTTCAAGTGTTGCTCACAGAGGTCAAATCCCCTCTTAGGGTGGAAAGCTGCAGGAAATTGCCTGCATTTGGGAGATGTATTGGTGTGAAAAGATCCCATGACATGCTGCGGAACAGGTCAGCCCCCTGCTATTTGTTCCTCCATGTGTTCCCTCTCTTGCTTTCTGTATGCTTCAGGGTAGTAATAAGAATGTTTAATTAGTCTATTTGCACATTGATTAGAGACATTAACCCAGATCCTACTGATCTGTCTAAGATCAGTAATTAGGTAGTTGGTGCTGCCATGTTCCTGGAGCTGTTATATGGAATTGTTCTATCTGTTAGCCTGTCTTTGATAGGGCCTTTTTATCAGTAGCTGCACTGTTGACTTTCTTTCCTTTTCTCTTCTTTGTCAGGATATATGGTAAGAGATTTATTACTTTAGTCACAGAATATTACACGATACATTTTGTATTTTATCTTTAAATAATAATGAACAGGATAATATACTCACAGTAGAATGAATGCAGTTGGAATACAGTATGTAAATATTTTAAATATTTCCAGTGTCAGAGTAGTTCTGGTTTTGTGACATTAAGCGATCCATCTTTGTGCTGTAAAGCAATTGGCATGTTTTGTGCTAAGCAACATACAGTAAAATGCAGTGTATTTTAATTTATTTCTTTATACAAGGTAAGTTAACAAGTGTATATGCTCATTTACAGCAGTTCCCTGTTTACAATTAAGAGTACCAGGAAGAGAAAAACAAAGATAATCAAACAAGCAAAAATTGTTAATGAAAGCAATGACAAACAAGATGAAAATGTTGAGAAATATTTTGATGAGAAGTCATATAATTGGTTTAAAAACTATTTGATAGATCACAAGCTGTTGTAGTGTATTGTTTTACGTCTAATTTTATGAGTATTCTTAGCGGAGTAATGCAAGGATCCATTTTGGATCCCACTTTATTCACTATTTTTGTTGATGAACTAGGTTCCAAAATAAGTAGCCTTACTAATACATTTATATGCAGATGACATGGCCATTTATACAGAGGCCCTATTCACTGATTAGGCTTTTCAGCTTTTGCTGTTTGATTTTAACATTGTTCAGCATCATCTTCTTAATCTTAAACTAACATTAAATTCCTATAAAACAAAGTATATGATTTTTACTAGGAAAGTATGTCAAATTGATAATTTAAGTAGTTACATTGAATGGTGCTGTCTCTGACAAGGTCTCTGCATATAAATATCTTGACTTTTGGTTAGACAACAAGCTGAGTTTTAAATTGGATATTGAGAAATTAAGTGCTTCACTTGAGCCTAGACTTTCATTTGTGTATAGAGACAGATTTTGTTTTAATGAGTGTCACAGGAGGCATTTGGTACAAGCAACAGTTTTATTTGTAACAGACTATGGTGATATAATTTATATGCACACCTCTGTCAAGACCCTGAAACCACTTGACTCAGTGGTTTTTGTGTGTACACATTGTTTATGCATCTGACCCCTGGTTGTTCTTTACCTGTTGTTTGCATTTGGTTTTTGATGTTACTGAACTGCTGAGCCCAGTAGCCACCAAGAATTCACTCAACAACCCCCGTGACATAGTAAGTAGTCTGTTTAATTTTATGTTTGCAAAAAGAAAAAAAAAAAACGTCACAGAGCTAAATTTCTAGCAGTGTATACAGTAATGTTGGGAGGGTCCTGTAATAAATTGCACGAGGATACTGGTGAATATTAGTGGCTTTAGAGAACATTGTTCCCGACTGGCCCTTAATTTGATATGTTGAATAGCACATAGATTCAGTCTGTTTACAAACAACTGAATGGAGGATGTGATGGGGTGAATCAAAATCAGAGTTAAAACTACTTTTCTATTCATTCATTCATTCATTTTCTACCGCTTAGTTCCTGAACGGGGTCACGGGGGGGGCCAGAGCCAATCCCGGCCGGCAATCGGGCAAAGGCAGGGTACACCCTGGACAGGTCGCCAATCCCTCGCAGGGCTAACACATAGACAAACAACCACACGCACTCCTATGGGCAATTTTAGAGACACCAATTAACCTAAGCTGTTTCTAAAAAGGTCAAAATGAAGAGTTTTACTGCAGTGTGTCTGCAAATCCAGAAATACCGAACTGTTGAAAAAAACACAAACTCTCAAATGTAAATTAACACATTTGAATTAGTTTGGAAAGTTAATGAGTTTTTAAGCAGCCTCCGGGACTTCCCGTCAATAATCTACAAACTCATTTTATTTTCCCTTTCAAATTCTCATAAAGAGTGCTTCCCCTCCAATGCTGCAAAGCTTTACTTTGAAATGCCTCACTTTGATAAGAAATGAATTAACGCTTTGGAAAGAGCAGGATGTGATGGGCTCCTCTGCTTCTATCTGATGCATATTCTAATTGCTGAGTGCTGACCCCTACTCCCACTGATGAGCAGCCAGAGAGATTTTGACCTTGTGGTGTGTGTGAATCAATGGGAAGTTGATAAAGCCAAGTTCATTGCTGCCTAACATAAAACAAAGCTGATTTGTTTACCTAGCTAAGCCCGCGCGTGTCAATCCCATTACGGATGATTTATAGACCAGCACCCAAAGAAATTGTTTAAAGCAGATTAGGTAGAGCCAACGATCACCACTAATATGACAAGCTGATATGCTGTGACAGGTAACCAAGCAAACAAGTTCCTGAAATTCAGATTGAATTAGAATCCTAATAATCCTACAGGGAGCTGCAGATTTAATCAGGAGAGTGGAGGAGGAAGAGAGAAGAAACAGGAAGGAAAGAGGAGAATGAAGGATGCTTGTTCTTCAGTCACATGGACGAATACCACCTCTTTGGTGATTTACTTGTCAGGAAGCATCACTTAGTATGTGTGAAAGGGAGAGAATGAAAAGAAAGCATGAGAGATTATAAGAGGGAGCATGATCTCCATACTAATGGGTTACATGGCCAATAATTTCAAGATTATTTTTATTATAATTTCTATTCTGTCTCTGTTTTTCTACACATCCTTACTGTGTGTGTGTGTGTGTGTGTGTGTGTATGTGTGTGTGTGTGTGTGTGTATGTGTGGCTGTTTCAGAAATTAATTCAGTTAAAAATTGTATTATAATATCAAATATCCCAAGAGAAAATATTTGTTTTTAGAGTTATACAATATGCATGTGGTGTATTGTATTACATATGAATGTGGTGCCACAAATAGAAATATTAATGTAATTTAATGTGCAAAGACTCCACTAAAGGATACAAGGTGCCGATGTCCCTCTCAGAATGATAAAAGACTCCCTTAATGGTATGGATATTGTGTTCCAATGAAATCTTGTTTAAGGTCATAGTACAACTGGAACATCAAGTATGTAAAACTGGAAAAGTAATCAGAGGATGTAGTTTAAACCCCACTAATATCTCTGAGAGTTTCTACATATTCATCATTTGTCTGTTCAGCCCCTTTTCTCCACACACAGTGTCCTGTTTATTTGAAAATAATGAGAACAAAATGAGGAATAATACTTCTTTTCCTGGACACATTAAACTGATTGTATCTAAATTACAGTATTAATGTTTAACTAAGGTATATTGTTTGGACATTTGAATATGCATGATCATCATTACATTTTGAGTGCAGAAATTTTTCAGATCTTGCTACAAATATATTATGCATGTTTAATATATCTGGTTCTCACACAATGCAATTAAAACTTTTGATAGATATTATTCCTTCCGTTGAATATTGGTCACCGCAATGTAACTGAATTAATCTGCTACATTTGTGCATTTTGTGGATGAATTTGTATATTTTGATGCATATATATATATATATAAAGACTGCAAAGCAAGAAGACAGAATAAATAAATGAATGATATTCTGCAGCAGAATTTGAGCTAAACTTATCAAAGACACTATAAATAATAAAAGAGACTTTTTATCACAAAATCTTGACAAGACAGAAGCAGCATTGCTCAGTCTCTTTAGATTACTAAAGGAATGTCATTCCTGTGACAAAACCTTCCCTCAGTTGATTAAACTTCCTTCCATAAATGTCAGCATTCTTTTTTCCTGTGATGAAGGGACATTGAGGGGGGAGGATGACGCAGGAAGACGAAGTTTCAGATGGGGACCTAATTATCGAGTGTGTAGCCCAGTTCTCTCCCCACTCCTAATGAGGGCGTTTGTTATGGCACAGGCGAGGGGTGTGTCACGGCGAGGCCAAAGTGGAAGAGTACAGAGTGTGGTGCGAGCGATGAGCAAATCCCTAGTGTGGTGTGGTTCTTCACCTGTAAATCCCCAACACACTGAAACCAGGTTTCGTTTGATGTGCTATTCTTTTCATGTTGAGAAACAGGAGGGACCGAGGAGCAGGGACCTAGTTGAAAAGAGGCAGGGGGGCTTGGGAGGAGTGCTGGGGTCTATTAGACATTTTAATAAAGTTAATTAATGAATAATAGAGTTTCTAATGAGCTACTGGCTGCATTTTATTCAGGTGATTACCTCACCCGCTCTCTTATTGTCTCTATAAGCTCTGCCAAAGGGAACAGCGATCATGTGAAACACATACAGGCACACGTACTTAGTTTCACACACACACAAGTTACACATAAAATGCAGGTACACCAAAGACTTCACTGACAGAAATCCTCATCTTACATGTCACAGCAAAAACTCTTTCACGGAGAAGTTTAGAGGTTTGGCTGAGGGTAGGACGCAGTCAGACAGCAAATGGTTTGGTCAAGCGGTGTTCATAGCCTCAGGGGGACACAGCAGGCCCCCAATGACTTACAGACCTCCTCCACAGGAAATGAGAGCATTATGAGCTGCCAATTATGGACCAAGGGGGTGATTTAAAAACACCAGTGCACATATGCATACAGCGATACGCACAAATACATGCAGGTGCTCGCAATGTCAACTCACACACATGATTTATATGGGTTAAACAGGTGGGTTTGTCTTTTTTCTTCATTATCTCTCCTCCCTGTGGTGTAAGAGAAGGAGCATGGTGAACATGTGGATCCACTCTCTGTCTTTTTCTATCACTCTCTAAGGCTTTAATCTTTTTTTTCCTCCTTGTGGTTGTTATTTATATTAATCCTCAATCGGCGTGGCTGAAAAGGCATGGAGCAGCCACTAGTGGGCCCCAGGAAAAAGCCTATCTCACCACCACATCCCACTAACACCCCCTTTCCTAGTTCTCTCTTACTGTCTCAACAGCAGCATCTCTTGTTGTTGGAAGCTGTAGAAGTTTCTTTGTCCAGAGACAATTCAGTTAAAACACTGAATGATGATCGGTAAGAAAGGCTTTGAAATCACAATAGTGTATTTGGACTGAGTCACTATTTATTCATTCAACTCTTTATTTGTTAGTGCAGTACTGAATGGGAGCTTATTAAAAGCTGTATACATATCAGTTCTCAGCCTCTGCATGAATGGATCTGAGACAATTAAAGGAGAATAAGTTGTTTTCAGAAACCAGTAAAAAAAAAAATCGTTGATGCATGAAAAGTTAAAATGTTTATGATCACAAAAGTTTGATGTTGACATTTGACACACACACACACACACACGCACACACATACCTGCAGCACCTGACACTTTCCCAGCTAGCCCAATTCCAAGCCATTTCCACCCCATCTCCCTTCACTTTCTATTGATTTTAAAATCAATAGCAGCTCCAACAGAGCTGTCTGTGTGAAATCATGTTACAAAGAACCTGCTTTTCGGAGGACGGAATCTCAAACAATTGGGGGCCGAATCTTCACACTTCAAGCTATATAATGGTAGAAATAAATTAATGAGGTCAGTCTGGCAACATTATCTGCAGTGACTAAGAAAAGAAATCGAGTATGAACTAAAAGCAATCACGGAGCGCTTCCTTCAGAGGGACACCTGAAAGATTCCCAAGGCTGGCTCCATCTGTTTGCACGGTGGTAGTAATGAAGTTATCAGTGGGTGTTCGACTTCTCTAAACCCCCATCCCGGCCTGTAAAGATTGTAAAGATTCTCATTAAGCCTATCCTCATTGTCAGCTGGAACGCAGAGTCGGCCAACATTGTTCCCGTCCTTTCTTCCTCTCTTACTCTTTACCTCTCTTCTCTCTTCTCTTTCTGGAAGCAGGAGAACAAAAGACAGACCGGGTCCCAATCAGCGCCTCATGAAGGGGGATCCCACTCAGGTCTTAATCAGTGCTCTGCTTAATAGAGCAACACTTCCCAAATATTATTAACCTCATCTGTCTGCATTAGGCCCTAATGGCCTCCCTCTCTGTGTATTGTCTTTGCAGCAGCTGGTAATGTACATATATATTAATCCACTCTCATCTCCTCCGCTGAGAGATTGCACTGCGCTCTCAGAACAAACGGTGCCCTTCAGAGAGCGAGACAGACACAGGTTAGGAAGCCACTAATTAAATGTCAGACTTGACAGATTAAAATTATGAAATTTAAAATCTGCAAGTGGCTCTTTGTCATTGTCAAATTAAGGGGTGCACTGTGTGATGAAGGGGAAGGGGACGGTGAGCTCTAATGGATTGAAAGGGAATGTGCTTTAGCAGCAAGCAGCTCTCAGTGAATAAAGATTCGCCACTCCTGCCTTAGGTAGCATGACTGCATGTTCACTTCCTCCATATTCTCCCAAGTCTGGAGGTTAAGAGGTCACTCCAATGCTGCTAAGCCCATCCTGACCACTCCATTTAGATTTTTCATTCTGCTGGCAACATAAACACCTGGCCACGAAGCCAGCTCTCCAGAAAAGCTATTCCACCTTTGGCTTTCCGTATCGCTGTGTTAAACACAATGTATGGAGACGTCAGCAGTCATTGTTATCTCCTTCATGAACTGTCAGATCCCTGAGTTTTGTGAGAAAATAGCCAAGTGGACCTGCAGTTCTGAAAACGTGCTAAAAAAATTTCAAGGTTTGAATGACTTTTTAGCATTTAAGCGACAGTTTAGACAGCTTATGTTCTTGCACAAGCATGGAAAACTCCTTGCAACTAATTCCACCATGAAGACCACATCTGTTACTGTAACACACCTGACTTGTATTTTCCTGTGTTTTCACCTCCCAGCTTCACAGAAGTATTTCAGTATATAGTCTAGAAATGCTGTTAATCTAATGCCAAATTAGGGCTGTTTCATTACCCTTATCTGATGAACAGTGTTTAAAGCATTTTCAGCTTCGACCAATTTCAAATGCACTTGGCCCTGGCAAGGTCAGAGCCGGAGACTGTAATAAAGCTAGGTATGAAGCAGAGGCAGCAAACACTCAAGGATCAAAACACCGCCAGCATAAGAAGTGACAAGAGTCAATTAAATTTAATTACTCAAGCTGTAGTTTCATTTTAACTGACAATTTTGATTAAGGTAGCTACATACACTTAAAGATAAAAGTAGAAGCTAAATTGTATCAGAGTAACGGTATTAGTGTACAGGGGACCTTGACTAGCTAATTGGGTTTAATTAAAGTAGAGTCAAGAGGACTGTAGCGAGTTCAGTAAGGCAGAAGAACAGGTCAGAGTCTGGTTCTGGTTGTTGAATGTGTTTGACAAACCATTTGGGCTATCAAGTTAAAAACCCTTGTTATTTTTCTCCCTTTGTAATTTTTTTTCTCTTTCTGCTTGTCTCAAAAAAGATTAATAGTTTTTTTTTTTCTGGGAATCACTTGAAAACATTAGTGCATATAAAACATATTTTGTTATTACAATAACCTTAATTGCCTTTAATATATTTTCACAGTTTTAACATAAAACTATGTCTGGTAATGTTACAGAGTATTTGAAATTTTTCTCATGTTGTTAAGTTAACCTAAAATTAAATAACTTTCATGTTTAAAAGGAACAGTCAGTTATGAACTTAGGGTAAGATATCAGTTTCAGTGACTTAGTACACCCACACACTCATATTTACAAACTGGCTGTACTGTATAAACATTTTGAGCATTTTCACATTAGGCATGATTGTTTTGTACCGTGCCTGAGTACAGTTGCTCCTTCCTCCCAATACAGTAGGTGGCATTTGTTTCTGTTCTGTGTGGACTAAGCACTGAATCCTGTTACTGTGGATGATTTTATTATTTTTGAGATGCAAACAACGACCAGCAAGCATTTCACTTCTTTGTTGCTCCACAGAGATCCTTTCGCAGCCATGTTTGTTAGTGTTTAAACCAACAGAGTTGAATAGTTGTGACGTCACATAGCAGCTCACTTCCTTGTTTGAGCATGGTTGTGTTGACGGGTCCTGCAGACCGTTACTCGAGTCTGCCTGGAGAGATGGTCTTGAGTACGGTGCCCAAGCACAGTATGCATATGTTCACACTGATCTAAATGAATTGGATTTTGGGGTCAAGTGTCCTCAGATCTGGGCCCAAATCCTTGTTGTGCCACTGCCCTTAGACTACATGTCCAGCCAACAGGAGCAGACAAACTCCACAAGAATGTTAAACTGAGATCAATCTAGATTGTGTGTAGATCCATTAGAGAGATGGCTGTTCACAGGCCTGAATGTGTCTCTAGTGAACATTTGTGATCACATTTGCCATGCTACTAATTAGATTTAATCTGTGGGGAAACTACGACCACTGGTAAACAAGAAAAATGTATGTTTGTGTTCAACCACAGGTCAAAGAACAGGATTGTGATCCCTGTTATGTAATTCAACAAGTATTACAACCTTCTTTGGTAGGTTTGTTGTATATGATCACATCATATAAATGCATCCCAAGCGACTGGATCCCAGTGTGTCCTGTTATGTTTACCTCTCCATTTAGAGCTGTCCACTTGGGATCATAAGTCCTTTTAGTGATGATGTTGCTGACCAACACAAAGGAAAGAAGGGATACAACTTGTTGCAAGTTTTGTAATATGATCTGATCAGGTGGGGTTAACAGAGACGGGTTTGTGCTGTTAGGGAGGAGCTCTGCTGCACCCTGTGACTCTGTGTGTTTGTTTTAAATGGAGATAGACGATATATTACTCATCAACTACAATCATAGCTCTCCAACTACTATTAATAAAATGATAGAACAAGGTGGAAACAGGCTGCACAAGCCCTGTTGCTGCAGAGTACTGCATTTCATTACTTTTCTTATTACAGCAATTATTGGAGACCAAACTGTTGCACATTTTAAGATAAGGCATAGTATGTCAACCTAGCTTTAGATAATGGCATTAGATTGTGATTCATATGCCATCAGTTATTTTACTGCAAAGCAAAAATTTTGGTGTGGACAGAGAAGTGCTCTCCTGCAAAGTGGTGCAAGGAACAGGGGGACTCAAAGCAAAAATATTCTCTTTCTACTAGAGCATATTGAGCATCTCACATCAAACATGGTGCAAATGAAATGAACTCACTGCCTCGCTGCAAACTGAGCGTTACAGATCTACAGAGAAATCACTGTAAAATGTTTGTCCAAAACTCACCAACATTTAGCAACTAGGATGAAAAGGTCCAGCAGCTTAAAAAGAACAACCACTGACATTGCTATTACAATACAACAAAATGAAATATGATCATAAATAACCATAAATATTGCAAATCAGTATGATGAAGTGTGGCTTAATGTCACCAAGCTTCACTGAATATCCCGCTGAATTACTTCCAAATGTGAGATGACACTTTTGTGTTTCGAAAGGTTAGTGGGGAGCATGAGTGGCAGGAACAGCAGTTAGCCTAAGGTGCTTCACTTTTATAGTCTCATGCT
>NW_018127979.1:486193-499192 GCF_001952655.1 Monopterus albus | reverse complement strand
CACAAAGAGAGACACATCTTCCACAGGGATGAGTCTCATCTACCTGCCCTCTGGTGCTATGCACCGTTTTCAAAGCACCTGTAACATTTGTTTTCTTGGTTTGTCAATGAAAGATGCTGCAGCTTGTTTGTCAGTTTACTTATGAGCAGGTTTGTTCTTCTAGTTCTTTCTAGTAGGGATTTTCCCTGTCGTAGTTTTCTATAATAAAAATTGACTGTATTCAAGCAATATTGACAATATGAGCAAATAATTATGTTTGCTACTATATAGTTTATTATAAAGTCTTACCACACTGTAGAAAAAAACAACCTGCCAATGAGGCTAATAAAATAAACAACATTTTACTAGTTTACAAAAAAGTGTATTTATTTAATGAACTTTTAAATTTATTTTGGAAAAATCCCAAATAAAAGAAAATGTATGTCATTATTATTGAATGGATTGGTTGCATTTCATTGGCACAGTTATAAGAGGGAAGTGTTAGTGTCTGAGTCTAAATGTGTCTATCACTGAATGCATGCACTGTGTGAATATAAATGTTAATCTATGTGTTAATCCCTTCCCATCTGTGCCAGCGCCACTGCTGCTCTATTGTCGTGGTGTTGTGTATGTGTGTGTGTGTGTGTGTGTGTGTGTGTGTGGTGTGTGGGGGGGGTCAACCAGGTCAATCCTGACACCATCTTTAACTGTTATTTACTGTGATTCCACAACAAGACAGATACCAGCTCCTACGACTTCACTGATGTATGTTAAGCGCGCTCCAAATTACCCGCCTGATGGATCTATTGATGGCCCATTCCAACCTGTCACCTAGTCTCCATCAGCCTCTCAGTTATCCCCCTGTTCCTCCTCCTCTCAGCCCCTCCCGCCCTCTTTCTTCCATGCTCCTCGCTCTCCGTCCCTATGGGTCTGAATAAGAAATGAGGATGCAGGCAGATAGAGACCCATGTAACCCACCGTGTGCTGCCTGCTACAAGACAATGGCCACCACTGTTGCAAAAGTTAAGCAGGTCTGTGTCAGAACACAGCTGGTGCACACACACACATTCATGAATGCACAAAGACATACACACGTGCTCTCATCCCCAGAGAGACAAGAAGGGCAATGTAGACCATGACCGAGCCTGCTAACAGCCTACTCTTATCACATCCTGTCATTTATTATTCTCTATAAATGCTCCTGCTCCAGATAGTAGACCCTGTCATATGGGAGATGAAGATCCCAGAGGTATCTGTTACAGGTCTTGTAATATGTTGTCACCTGCGCGCTACACTCATGATATTCTGCGAGCATTGATTGAGGGGAATCCAGGTTAACACGCTCATACAATCACTTAGTGAAATGATCAGGGGAGGAAAAATCAACTCTTAAATGACTTGTTAGTACTGCAAATCAACAGCTAGTCAATTTCAAAAATCCCTACAGGCTTTCAAAAAAAGGAAAGAAAAAATCTAACACTGTATTTTAGAGAGGAGTTGATGATGGGCCCTGTGGTCCCATTAGCCGAATATAAGATGAAGATGGTCAATACAGTGTGTGTGTGTGTGTTCTGTTGTGTGTAGTTGCTGGGTCTGCTCTATTAGATAAATACCACACTGAATCTAGTTGCGCTAATTGACTCTCGCAGGCATTACTGGGATTAAGTTAGCTGGTGTCCAAAGTTCATTAAGTGGATAAATGCATCTCTTAGCCTGCTAAAGAGCTTGTGTGCAAACTTAACTCCCACACAATACAAGCTACAAAGGGAAGGTTTCTAATGTAGTTAAAAAGGTTAACCATTTTATGTGTTAGATAATGTTGTACTTACACCACTGCAAACCACATAAAATCTTCTGAGTCCACAGTATGTTGTGGGAAAAGTATAAATGTGCATATTACTCATGCATTGTCACAGATCTTTCAATGGAAATGATCCCCCTTTACAGCTGTTGATTATTTTGATATCTTTATACATCCATGACAGAAAGCACTTCAATGACATCTGTTGATTACAGCAAAGCAATTTAACGTGATCTTTGATAGCATTTGAAACACTTGCGCTCTGCCCATCTTTCTCGCGCTCTGCATCTGCAGTGATGAGTGACACAACAGCAGGTGCTCAGAGAACCGTGGAGAGTGCTTTCATTTTGCCACTTAAACGACAAATTACCCAGACAATGGACCTGGCGAGCCGGGACCCTAATTCAATTCCAACTGTTGACTCTGGGCATTCGCCTGCATGCATTCGTAGGCCTTGGGAAATTCCCCTCTACGAAAAGAAAGATAGGGGGAAAAAAGCTAATCTGAACACAGTCAAACAAAATGAAAGGTAATATTCTTTATCTGGCCCAAGATAGTAGCAGATGAACTGCCCTAATATGAGCACAAATATGATTTAAGGATTCCATGCTTCAGACGGCCCTCAACTCAAACTGATTTGGATCAATAGTGTTTGCCTGGCACAGCAGAAACAGAGAGAAAGAGCAAAGATGAGAGAAAGAAAGAAGGAAAGAAAAAGGAGAAATGCATACATTTCACAATGGGGGAGCAAGAGAGCACAGCACCAGAGCTGTAGTCAAATTTCACTGGTGTCAAATTAATTTTCATGTTATCTGGAAATTCAATTAGAAAGACGTCCCCCCCCCCCCCTCTCCTCCCTCCCCTCCTTCTTTGTGAGTATTTTTTTTTCTCCCTCCTCTACTTCTTTGTGAGTAAGAGTGTCGGACATCCCAGCGTGACAGATTACACTGCTCAGAGTGCATATCAGGCCGAAGTGTTGAGGCCCACTAATCCGCCCTCTAATTCTCAATTAGTGTAAAATGAGGCCATAAATCACACAGACGGGCCGATCGATGGAAACGTTGTTTTAGGACTGATTGGCAGCCTCCCCAAAGGTTACTGTTTAAGTTGGTTTAAGGTTACAGCTCTCTTCAGGCTAGAGGCAGGATGGGTGTATTTCTGTGTGTGTGTGTACGTGCATCAGCTTGGCTTGTGTGAGGGCTGGGGGGTCGAACTCAATCTATATGATGCAGGGCCTTAGTCCTTTGGGGATACAGCAGAGGGACAGCACCAATTTTTAGCCCATCAGCCGTCCAATTTTTCTCCTTTTCATACCTGCTGTAGTAAATGAGAAACAAATTAAATTTCACCCCACTATCTCCACAGAAACCATTTAAATCCTTTATGGAAACCAAATTGTCCCCAGACAAATCGCCCCTGGTTCTTTGGAAATACACTATGGTGCTGCAACTGAAATAAATTTGTGTCACTCTGGATATGGCATTGTCTGTAATGCCATTCATTGGAGAATCCTGGTGAAAGAGAGAGGGGAATAAAATAAGGGGCACTTTTGGAGGAACAAAAGAGGTGAAAAAGACCCTAGCTCTGAATTCTCTTTCTTGCTCTCCTCTCCATCCCTCTCTGTCTTTCCGTTCCTCTCCCTCGCGCCCACTTCTCCCCCACGTGGTGTTATTAATTTTCGGCCAGAGTTTTTGCATTCATGAGGTTGAGATTGAAATGGAAATGAGGGCTGGCTGAGTGAGCAAAGTGAGCAGTCTCGGCAGCGGCCATGGCCAAACGGGGGCCCCAGAGCGGCACCGCACACCACTGCTCACCCGACACGTGTCAGAAACAGAGGGGACTTGGCGGCCACCATCCAACCTCTCATTCCCCCAGATTACCAGCCCCTGACATCAATCACTGCATCAGGGAAACAATGCATAAAACAGGCCCAACAAGGGCGATGAAAAATCACTGACAGTGCAGGAGTGGAGGGAGGGAAGGAACGAGTGCCATTCTACTTTCACCAAGCTAGAAGATTAGGTACATTCACAAGGGAAAAATGAAAGAAGGAGGTAGAGAAAAGACATTAAACAGTAATGAAAATGAAACTGAAAAGACAGTAGAAAAAAGTCAAAAAAAGAAAGGGGGTTTCAAATTAGGGAACCATACTGACAAGGTAACAGCTGAAATTGCTCTAATGAGGCAACAAGGATTTATTCCTTCTGTGGGTAACTGTTGATATTGACCTTATTTATGTAGCACAAAGAACCAAAAGTTAGGAATCAGTTTTTGAACACCATCATAAAAAATGAATATGTATTTTTTCATTATATCACCTACCAGATACAGTATACTTGCATATATAATTTGACAATATGAGTTAGTGATTAAACTGAACATTTTGAGGTTTTGTCCACTCGGAAGCAGCAGAAGCAAGTTGTAAATCCAAATTTGATATACTGTATTTATCAACTTTCTTCTAACGGAAGAGGGTTGCGGAATCAAAAATAGTCCGGTTGAGTCCAGGAAAATTATCATTTTTATCTGTTTCTTGGTTATGTCTATTCTTCTCATATGAAAAAAGATGGTGACAGGAAATGACGCTGTCATTCTGGCTTTGTGTCGAAAGCGGCTCGCTTCATAAGTGTATTATTTAAACCATTTCAATAATGATGTCACTTAATTTTCAATAATAAATTAAATAATACAAAAATATTAATATAATAGGTTTAAATAATACATTCATTCTGAACTTTCACAAAACAAAATTGACCGTGATGATGTCGTTTCCTGTCACCATCTTTGCTTAACTGAAAACAAACTGTTTTATCTGAGAAACTGATTAAAATTGTATATTTCCTGGACTGGACCAGATTATTTTTGATTCCATATCATTTAAAGAGTTTGAAGATCTGGGAAATACCTTCAGAATTTTGGGTGAGTATTATGAAACGACGGTGCGGGGTTAAATCGTTCACCAAGTTTCACTTTCTCAGGGTAACAAAATAATATCTGTGTGACTAGAGTGTATGTAATACATGAGAGTCACGAGCTGGGGCTAGGTTTAAGCATGTGATTGAAGATTGGTAGTGAGGGGAGAGACTTTTGGATCCTGGATTGTGCCTTTAAACTTGCGCTAAAGAGTCACGTACAGTACGGTGACTTTATCCTTTTTTTTTGAAAGGCTAAGACTCTGGCTTTGCCAAAGGGAGCTCACCTTTGAAGGCATTGTCACCTCAGGTTCACAGTGAAACCAATCAGGGCCATTACTGATGACATCACCACTTTGGGGACCATTTCTGGGCCAATGGAATTCCATTTCAGTAGCGCCAGGCTGGTCTATTATTATGATCATTATTAACTGCGTACTCTTTTTTTTTCTTTCTTCTCCCAGCAGTTGCTCAGTGTCTGCTTTGTGTCCTCTGCAGCAAAAAGCTAATGTGCTGAAAGGCTGGTTCTTGTCTCTCTGAGCTTATTGAAATCATGTGAATGCCATTTGTGCTTAATCCTTCTGGGTGTGCCATAAAGAGAAGAGAGTCGGCAGCTCCTGAAGAGAGATGAGAGGACCTCAGGGGATTCACTTTGCTTCGCCTCATATGCTGAGGGAGAGAGGGAGAAACGGAGAGGGTTAGACAACTGACAGCCCAACCAAAATACATCTCATAATTTGATTAGGTTACAATGACAATCTTTATTTATAGTTGGTCTCAGATGCAGGGAGGGGGATGAGGCTTTTTTGTAGATTCATATTAACTGGTGCTGGTTTCATGGCTGGAATCTAAATAAAAACAAGCAATGCTCATGTAGCTAGAGGCTAATTACACCCAACAACATGTCCATCTGACGCCTGGCCCCACCTGCTCCAAACACTGGTTTGTCTCATTAGGTTTGTGATCGCTCATTTTATTTGTTGAAGGGTCGCCTTCTCCTCAAAACCAGGATATCGAGTCACTGGAACACCTTTCATATGCATGAGAATTGCATCAGAGACAGCACTGTTGTCGAAGCTTTTGAAATAATAATGTGGCAAATGATAACGCCTCGGGACGCTACAACACCTCATTACAGCTCAGAGTAGTTCTGTTAAAGGAGAAAACATGCACGAATGAGTAGGAAATATGGCAGTGCTTGAACAACACTGGTATTTATTTTCATCTGTTTACATCAAATTGTTGCTTCCCCATAAAAGCAGCAGGGTTTGAACTTGAGGTTAATGAAAAAGTCCCTGGTGTTAAGTTGCCTGCTTGTCTGCAGGCGAACCTGTCTGTCGAAACAAACATTTCATTTGTGCACCACATGTTTCTCAGACAAGACCCTACTAAAAGTTGTTCAATAAATTTTACCGTCTGTTTTACAGACCTCCCCTTTCCCCTCATGTCATTTTTTAATTGAAAGTAGATTCTAACTTGGCTATAAACATCATTCCACCCAATCAGAGCTGGTTTAGATCAAATGGTTGTTTCAATGGGCTGCGTACTTACAGATGCCTTCAACCTCGCCTTGTCTCCCAGGCTCTAGTACTGTTAAACACTCTGGCACTCTTTTAAGGCTGGGAGATGGCTGTCACTGTATTTTGTCAGCAAAGCATAATATTTCTTCAGCAGTTCTGAACCTGGCACTCAGCAGGGTAGAAATGAAAATAAGGCAGTACATAAACGGAGAGAGTCAGCCGTAAATCACCTAACATGCAGGAAGACGCGCTGCTGGCTGTCAGAGCGCTCCCTTGGAAAGCAGATTGGACACCAGCCATCATGCTTTAATCAAACTACACATAATAGACATGTCCCTGCTCTTTTTGACACACACACACACCAAAGAAGTGAGCTTTCATACTTCTCCAACTTGTGCTATTTAAATGTGACTTATGTTTGTTTGTTTAGGTGTTAGAGGTTATTCTTTTGTGGTATCCTAAAAGCGATCTTTGAAGCTTTAAAATCAGCGGTTCACTCATACACACACACATACACGCTCATTCTTCAAAGGTCGAATCTCTGTACTTTGATATTAAGCAGTTTTTTTTTTTTGACATGGTGTGTGTCAAATGATAATGTTATTGTTGGCAAGACTCTTTTGTGGCAGTATAATTTTATTCTGCCTTTTTCCTTTTTTTTTTTTTAATTAAATGGTAGATGTCTCACATGGCTGTGGGTTTGCTGCTAAGTGCGGTTTGAAAGCTAACACCAAACAGATGGGAAATATTCATATTCTTATGAGAGCAGAATTATGCAGACCACTGAAACAATAGAGAACCTTATCCAAATGATAAATTGTCCCAATGAGCGGAGACACTGAGGTTGTGTGGACGAAGAAAGATTAAAGTCCACTCGACTTCATTCAGGCCCCTTTTTCGGGTATGTTTCATGATAGACTGTGTCTCATAAACATGCCTTAAGTGCAGTATTATTATGGAATCTGCTTCTCAGCTTATAAACCAGAGCTCATGTTCCTCATTTTCAGCTTGAGTGTCACAACTTTAGAAATATCAAAAACCTACTTACAGCCTATAAAAAAAGGAATGACATTCTCTTTTAAACACAAACTAGGTAATATCATTTTTGTCAAAAATAGGATTAAAAACATTTGCAACAGCTCCTGAGTTGTTAGGCTTCACCAAATCATGTAGGGATGTGACTAATGATGCTGTTATTATAAGGGAGGTTTATTCTAAGGTACTGGGAGGTTGTCTACCAAATGATTAGTATTCACCTCAAAAGCAGCAAAGAATCCCTTCAAGAGCAAGTGTCCTCAAAGGCCCTACAGGTCAAATCAACAAATTTATCACTGAATTGTTTTTTTGCTACCAAATATGCTCATGCATCTACTTGGCAGTAAACTTAAACTTAAAACCGAATCGAGAGGACATCATACTGTAATTAAAAGGCAGCGAAGGAAAGAAGAACAGCAAAATAAATCAAGTAAATTAATCCTTGCACTTGTTTTTCTGATGAGCCATACACGCAGCTTGTTAATGAAGTGCTATTGTAACGTTGTATCACCTGAAAAGTGACAATGGCTCCACACAGCGATACACTGGTCCCTGAGGGAAGGAAGACAGATGCAAGCCGATTTGAGAGCAGGCACCGGGGGCGGTAAACCAAAGCCAATTGAGTTACAGCTTCATTACATAAAGTCAGTGAAGGTGGTTTAAACTATGTGAATGATAACCCAATAGATTAGACATTAGCAACACAGACTGACATGTGACAGGGGGAGCCTGGTTAAAAAAAAAAAAGAACAGCTGGTTCACCCTCTCAGTGTCTCTGGTATATCTTGTTGAGGGGCAAGTTTTATTGATTGAATTCCAGCCCTCAGACACAGGTCCTATAGTTACATGTGTCACTGCTGCCACTGGTTGTCAGAAACCCAACACCGGAGCACAGGTTGTGCAGCAGGGTAGGGAGTGGCCTATTATGGTAGTCACACAGTCTGTCCCATCTGTCATGTGAAATAATGCTTTCCTGTTGTCAGGGTCTTACAGAATAGTGTTTCACTATCACTTACAAACAGGAGTGGGGATATTAGCAAAAACAAATTATTTTTGTACATCTAAGTTTTGTATTTTATTTGGGATCTTTCATCAAATTGCAACTGAGAGTTTATTTAACATTTTAAAGAGAACACAAATTTCAAAGCCTCATCCCGCAGAAGAGAAGGGTCATAACAAAGCCCTGGATATAATAATCTTGTTTGTGTTTGTGTTTTGTTATCCTGTCAGAAGGATAATTGCTGTGGTTGCAATAGATTAAGGTCTTGTGTGAAACTTAAGTATTGAGTGGACTCAGTTATGCTGCTAACCACAGTTTAATCACTAAAGCACAGATTGACCCCACTCCTGCAAACTGACCACTTAATTGCACACAGAAGGCAGCAAACAGCAAAAAATGTGCCCTTCAACAAATAGTTCATCATGTGATGTAAAGTATGAAATGATGTTATATAATGATAACCATCAACAGTCATCCAGTGCACCCTAAGACCTTTCTCATCAATTATCAGTTATTGGAGCCTCTGTATCCTGTGTATTGTGATATTTGTTTACGTTTGATGAATGTTGTGCTCAGCGGGTGTTTTGGTCCCCAGGATATCTTTCTCCCACTGATGTACTTATTAATAATAAATTGAGCGAGGAATGTGTGAGTTCTGCCTCCCTCCTCTGCGATTATAGAGACAAAAGACTGTTTGAAGTATCCATCTTAATACAAAGACACTTTATTAGATAAAGCTAACTTGCCCAAGACAAATAGTGGCGCCTTGGCACTGAAGTAACAGCACTGCTCTCGTTTTTTTCTTTGCCTTTCTCTGTCTCTTTATCACATCTTTTTTTCAACAAATGATAGATTTTTACCCATAGTTTCATCATCTAGTAATCATTGTAAGAAGGCCAAGACCTCTCTGGTGTCAGGTGAGGAAAGACCAGAAGGCAGGATGTGGTTGGAGGTGGACTAATTATGTTTCTGGTTGTGTAAATCACCAGAGGTTATTTGCAGAGTCATCTGTCATTCATTCATATTAACACATTTGCCACCACCCACCCCTTATTCCCCACCTCCCTGTAGTTCTAACACTAACAATACATAATCTTCATGTGTCAGACATTCAAATGAAAATACAGAGTGTTATTTGTGCCTGCATGCACCTCTCATATATGTGTTTTTTTTTCTTTCTCTCTCTCTCTCTATCAAAGAGCAGTCAGCCACCTTGGCCATATATATCACCCTCAAGCTGCATTTTGTGAAAACATGGCGATTAAATTTGTACACGGTGGTCGGCTGGGAAGGCAGTAAATCTCCCTAGTAACAAAGTTAACATTGATTCAGATATAAGCACTTGTTCGGTTGTAACAACGATAACCTTTTAGTAGATTTGGAAAACATATTTGGCACCCATTAAAATAACGAATGATTTTTCTTCTCCTGAGAGGAAGGCAGGGAAGGTGTGTTTGGACAGGAAGGGTGGGTTAACGTGCTGTGACTTTGGTGCTGCGTCCTAAGTCCAGTGACTCTCCAGCAGCCTGAATAAAAAGCACAGGGAAAAGCAAATCACAAATTTTAAAAATGATGTTTTGGGAAGCAGTAAACTGGATGACTTTAAACAAGTAATATTCCTTATTCTAAAGTAAACATCTGCTTCTCTAACTTTGACTGACAAAGCACTATAATGATTCAGCATAGAGTCTGTTCAAATTTAACATGTATTGTCTTAACTCTGTTTTCACGCAGGTTTATTTGGAATGAATAAATGATTTATTTCATAAAGTGAGGAGAGGTCCATACTGTACACAGGTTCAAAGGCCACTTGAAATACATTTTGGAGAATCAGATAAAAAGCATGTTGGCCAAGTTGCTTGAAAAATGTAATCAGTAACTTATTTCTGCGAAGGTGTGTCTTTTGTAGCCATCGTAGATGACGAAGGCTGAACCATGGGCCAAACCAAAATGAGACGGTCTGCTTTACGTTGCCAACTGTTCCTGCCCTTTCTGTTGGGTTTTGGAAGTTACACTCCTATTGCCTAGCAACCTTGACAGCAGCTCTGATCTTTGTCGGCGTGAAAAGAGTTTTGGGATGGGGTGGGCCGTGAAGGATCCACAAGTTGGAGTCTTCGTTGCCTGGTGAAAAGAAGAACGCATTTATCGGCCACATTTGAAGGAGACTGCAGTTGATCTTCAAATACAGCTTTCAAGGGATGCGGCCTGTGAATTGAGACAGCTTATGTATTTTGTATTTAACACATGGAAACAGAAAATGATACGTTGTGGCAGCCAGAAGATACTGTCAACAGCTAGTTTAACGTTATCCTTGGTGACATCTTTGAAGTACCAACAGACACATCTCTACTCTCATTTCTCCAGCTCATGTGTCATGAACATCAGGGGTCAAGCACAGAGCACTCACACAAGAAAAACCGGTACTGACCCTCAATCAAACTCCCAGTAAGATACAGTAGTTGAGCCAAGTCCCCAAAGTGGTTAAGTAACACACTGTTACTGGGCACAGTAACTCTAACGTAATAACTGAATTTGAACTTACAGTCCTTTACACCGCTACACAAAGGTAGTACAGTGCCACTTACACTCTTTGACTGAGAAGTGTAATCCAAAAGACCAGATTGATGAGCACTCACACTGTAGCTTCAGTAACATCAAATTTACCACAAGTGTGTGCATATTTTTTCATTATCCTGAAGACCATCTAATGACATTTCAGATATTTCACTAACATCACTACATAAATTATATATAGAATTGGTGCAAAGAATTGGAAAGATGTCAGCAAACTCCACTTTTGCGAGGAGTTTAAATAAAATCCATTAACACAGACATAATTATTCATCTTATTGAAAAGGAGCAATACACTACACAGTCTGTTTATTTCTAAACTTATAGGAGGGCTGGAAACATGTCAAGTGATAAAAATATCTAATGCAGGCTATTGTTGCATTGCAACAACTTAAAACATAATGTTCTGTTGTCACGTAATAAAGGAGGTGCTGAGGTGTGCGAAACTTCGCTTCCATGCTCCTTAACAGCTGTAAAATAAACTGTCTCCCTAAATAAGCCCCTGATTAACAGGAATCTTAAAAACCACAGCAATTTACACTTCACGGACTTAATTAGAGACACCTGAGGTTCAGGATTTTACACTGCAGTGCCTTTATGTGTTGTGTATATGCGTGTGGAAGCTTTTACACTTTTTCCTAAGCAGAGAAGCCAAACTCTATGCTGTCTTTCTATGATGCTGTACTGTTGAGGTATTCAGTCAGTAGTTTCCATTTTATGTGCATACATGAGAGAGTATGTACACGTGTCCATTCTTTTACAGTTGTATTTTAATGTCAAATTCAGGTTAGCTCTTACTTCAGTGAGCTATGACAAGAAAAGCTCATAGTCTTGAATTTGTAAAAGTATCAGAGAACAAAGAAAGAACAAGTATGCCTCTCATTTTTCCCTCTAAAAAAAACAGAAACACGTCAGTTGGTTGTGTGTTTTTTCCAAGGTAAAATATTTTTCATAGTAAAAGCACCAAAGTGACAACTTCATCACTGAAAGTAGTTTGTCCTCTGCAGTTCAGTGAAAATATTATGAGAAGCTGAAGAAGCAGAGCTTAGGAGGAGGGGGCTAGGATGAGTGACAGACAGCTTTGACACACCGGAGCACTTAGACAATTACTAACAGTTTCTGCCAGTCACCACATCTGACACAACACAAACACGGTGAGGATAATTTTACACTACACTGCTGGGCACGGGTCACTTTAAAGGAACACAGGGAAGCCCATTTCAGCTTGCATTTCAAGGCCAATCATCCAAATTGGCCCCACAACAAAACCAGCTGCCTGAGACGTCCACTCTCTCTACCATACAACTCCCACAACAGATGATAATAATGAAAATGGAAGAGGGAGAATATCTTTGAAGCGCAGCTGTCAGTCAGTGTGTTTCTAGAGTGGGAACTGTGAGGGTGAAATGGTGTACAGGTGTGGGAACAGACACAGTTGGACCCCATTGGGTCAAACTGATACAGAGGAGAGGAGAAGAGGGAGCAGGGTGGTGAGAACAAGCCTTGTAGCGCTGATAGACTAGAGAAGTGCTAACATAACAAGAACACTGAATTTAAACACAGAGAATAATTACAATACATTGGGGAAGGAGACTGGACGGACTTAGCATGTTGCAGCTTCAGATATTTCATTCACTACATATTTAAGGTAAATGTGACATTTTGGAAATATGTTTATTTGCTTTCTGATACCACTCTCACATCTGTATGGCAAATATTCAACTATACCCAATTATCCATTAGCTTAGCTTAGCATTATGACTGAAAACACATACAAAATGGCTAGATGAGCTCTTTCCAATGGCAATGAAACACAATTTTAAATTAAATGGTAGCCTACAATATAGAATGTGCTAATTCATGAGCTTTGATGTTACAATATGTTGGCTTACCTTTAAACAGAGTCAAGCCAGCTGTTTGCTGCAATTCCAGTCTTTATCCTAAGATAAGCTGCCAAAGGGTATAGCCTTATATTTTCTGGACACATATATCTTCTCATGTAACTCTTGGCAAGAAAGCAAAGAAAGTGTATTTACCAAAATGCTAAAAATATTGCTTTGAATTCTGGTCACTATTTGCACTAGCAAATTTCTTCTCCTGAACCTTTTGCCATGGGCTGGTTAAGTAATCATCACATTCTTACGCCAAGGGCAGTTTTAGGGTTTAATGAGCATTCTCTGA
>NW_018127979.1:467562-486124 GCF_001952655.1 Monopterus albus | reverse complement strand
ATGTCCAAATAGTCTGATACTGGTCTCTTTTAGCTATGCTTTTGGCCTCAACCACCTCTTGAGGGAAATATCTGGCTCCTTAGCTGCTAGATGTTCCAGTGTTCCACCAGCTTGTCTCTGTCTGTCTGCTGTTTGCAGTTGAGCAGCTGTTTTACAGTGGGTTTATCGGGGGTTTCCCCTAGAAGCATGTGCCTGCTACATCTGGAAATTTTAGATGAAGTGAGACTGCATATGAAGTCAATGCAAAGATTGAAGTGGACACACAGAGACATGAATTTGTTCATGTTGAGAGAGTGATATGCCCTTGTGAATTTTTAGTTTAAACTTTAACAAAATATTTGCACTCATCCCAGAATTCATGAATGTATTGAAGTGAGAAGTAAAGGAGAAAGGCCAGAAAGAAAAACAGAAAGAACTGAGTTTCTGCTAAGTTCTCTCTGTGTTTTGCTCAGTTTATTATCTTCAGTAAAGTATCAGGCTGAGCACAGACACACTCCATATGCATTTAGTTGAAACATTGCTAGCTAGAGCTAAAGAGCTAACAAATAAACACTCTAGCTAGCAAATTGGCACAAAGAATTTTGTGTAAATTTCCTTTACCTTCAGTCTAAACACACTTTAATGGAGTTGTACTATTGAATGAACCCCACATCGCTGAAAATTAGAATTTGCTGGTGTTCAGCCAAACTGCATGAGTATAACAACTCATGGGAGATATATATTAAAGGGAATCAGTAATGTCTGTCAACATTCTGAGTATGGTCACTTTAGCCTGAAGAAGAGTTTGTAATTTTTGCATTGCATCTGTGCATCCACGCAACTGTGGTAGAATACTGCATGATATTGACCATCAGTTTGTACACATAGATGATTTGGTATTCTGGTCTCCACCAGTCCTTCCTTCCCACTACCATCCACTTCCAGTGAATTACAAAATTGTAGGTTCAAGAAACCACTGAACTGATGGAATTCACTCAAAGACCACATGACATCCCCAGTTCTGACCTTGTAAGACAACTGCTTGGTGTGCATGCGTTCTGACTTTCAGGCTGTGGAACTGTTACCAGTTGTCTAGGTCCCTCCTGAGTATAGGGATCTGCAGATACCTCATATGCAGTTCTGTCAGTATAACCACTGAGTGAGCTGCTGGTATGAAGCCTAGACTCAATCCTACTGCAAATCTTGACTTACCTATATATAGGGGGCACTTTCCTTCTATTTGATCAAAAACCCTTAACATGGACCACACCAAGTGAACACCGTGTGGTCAGCGCCATCCTCTGGGCTGGACACATTTGTGTCATAGTTTTATAATGCTGTATTATGATTTCTGGCCAAGCCCAGCAGTCAGCAGCAGTTTTTCTTCATGTCTACCGTGTCCAAACCACAACAAATTTTGCATTTACATTTACTATGGTTCATTTACAGGTGACCCTTTCTCACTGTGCATGTCTTTGACCTGATTTCACCCTGTATGCAACTTCAATGCCTCTAAATTTGGAACGAGTCACTTGTCAAAACTGACAATATTTCCATTTGTTCACTCCAGCTTGACCGTGCATCTGGGCTAATTGTTCCCCAGATGTGAACATCCCCAGCCATCTAATCACACTTTATTCTGATGTCTGTGTCAGAGACCAGGTTAATCTGAACTGAGCGTGAATTTCATGGAAAATCAAAAACATCCTGATTGGCTGACAGTCCTGGTTAGCTGTGTGATTTCAGAGTGACTTTGCCATCTCCAATACACCTGGACCTCCTACTGATGAGTGCTCACTGGAAATTTGTTTGAAACATGCTCCTTAGAGATCTTATCCACACACACATATGCATACACAACAACTATCAGAGAGAGAGAGAGAGAGAGAGAGAGAGAGAGTCCAAACTCATAACTGTCAATGATGGACAGGTTGATGCTCAGACTTTTGAAGTGACAGGATGGTCCAGGTTTCCGCTGTAGACCCCTTCTGATTTTCTTGCATTATCTTTTGTTTGTCTTAGATGTTCACTGGGAAATCACAATATTTCTATTGTTAGTATTTTTAAACACTGTCTGTTTAGGTTGTTTGACTGGGCAAATTAATGGGTCTAATGGTTGGCATAATTAGGAAGGCTTGGTTTGTTCCAACAAGCACTCAGCCAAACAGCTGAAAGCAAAGTTAAGAAGCAGTTCCCTCCCTGTGTGTACATGCCAACACATGAAAGTCATTTAGCTGCACTTAACTGTTGAAAAACAATTAGGAGAAAGCATAACAACATCTGCATGCACAACTCCTGTAACATGTTTTCTCTATCCTCTCTCTTGCCAGCAGAACAAGCATTGGCAATCCTCAAATGCTAGGTACACTTCATGAATTTTACATTATGCCTGATCATTACCATAACGATGCTATCAAAGATATTAGGAGCCTTCAACGCTGTTTTCTCTTACACAGGGATTTCTCTTAGATCTCTTGTCAGGAAGGTGGGTATCATCCACCATCATCTAGCATATATCATGCACAAGCCCCCTCTCCTAATGAGTGTGTATGCATGTCTGAGTGTACAGTATGTAAATCCTTGCGTGAAGTGATTGAGAGGTGGGTCGACTGTCTATGGATGTGTGAGTATGTGTGTCATAAATCTTTATAAAAGAGGCAGCATTGTCTGTGAATGCTTTGGTTGCTATTGCCAATTTTTTTTTCTAGCTTTTTTTTTTTTTTGTCTCCCAAAGATGAACCTCTCATTTTCTTTTTTCATTACTTTGGACAAACTGTATTATTCCAGCTGCTTGGAACAAAAAACTATGAGATATAAGATGTCTCCATGTGCCCACTTCAAGTGTGTGTTAAACACAGAGCATTTAGATTTATTATGAGTGGGTGACTTGACAGACGTGCAATATGAGGTGCAGTAATTAGCATTCTTGTCTAATGGTCTCATCTCTCTCCTGCTATCGTCTCCCCCCTCTCCTCTCTTCCCGGGTGATGTGACGTCCTCTAAAGCAGTAAAATGAGGCTGGGTTCTGTGTTGCCCTTCCTCCGTCGCAGCGGCTCACAAACAGACTGTAATTATTTTCTGCCAGGGACAGGATCAGTATGGAGAACAAAGTGCACACAAAACACATTTGTGACAGTCGGACTGGTTTGTACAAAACATGAGCTGCGCGCACACACAGGAAAACACACGCATCACGAGCAGACAGGCATGTTTCCACAGACACATGCTTGCGTTAAAAAAAAACCAAATCATAGCTGAACACAGCCCAGCTTTTCTCCCTGGTTGTCTTGTTATACTGTGATTCTCCTGGAGCAAATGATTTGTTTATTAATGCAAAAACTGTATGTTTTCTGGCGATTTAAAAAAAATGTTGTTTACATGCAATTTCGTGTTGTTCCGTTATTAACAGCCGCAGAACATGACATGCACATACAGTACAGAGTCATGCATACACATACAGTACAGTATATATATGCACAGAAACCAGCCATCTAACAATCACTCAGCACACTGTGGGTTTCTTCTATCTATCTGCTGGTAGTAAATTGGATGGTCTCCCATACATATTTTCATATGCTGATGGCCACATTACTGGTGCAGGCATCCCGCTGAAGTGATTTGTGGTGCTCATTTGAAAGTGATAGGACGCAGCCAGCCACTGAACTCCTACTCAGCAGTCGCTAGAATCAGGCTGCCTTTATTGCTTTACAGCTAGCGCAGTAACCTGGGCACATTGATAATGGGCTGTTGTGCTAATAGGCAGATAACACATCCAATCCATCACCAACTTTCCAGACAATGTGTGTTGTTTGCTTTTAAGTAACAAATATAGGCCTGTAGCTACTGAAATATACCCAGCTATTTGTAAGGAGCTGTCCATAAACAAACACCGAATCCATGAGATTGTGCCGAGTTCGTTTTAACTATGGACAACAGGCATTTTGAAGCAAGAACACACAGTTGTTACTGACAAATAATGAAGCACATAAAATGATAAGTACTATGTACAAAGTTGCTCATTATTCACTTCGAACTCTTTTCCTTATCCAACTGTCCGACTCTGTGGTTGTTATACAATGTGATTATCTTCCTCTCTCTCCTTACCCACCCCATATCCCCTATTCTCCCTGTCCCGCTCTCCTCCATGATTACCACACTGCCTCGAGCTACTGAATTTGAATTGGGACCGCCTATTATTTTCCCCCCATGTGAGAGTAATTATTTACAAATTTGTGAGTGTTCATGTGAAATACAGAATGTTCTATTCCAAGTTATGTGTAACAGTGGGGGAAGGTGGCAAGGTCTTGATTTTGAATATAGGGCTATTAGTGCAATCAGATTAAAACAGTGCCACAGGTAGTTGAGGAGTCAGGGTGGAAGAGCCCTGAGACACTGTTAACCCAATCAGATTAATATTACAGATTGTCATGGCCGCCTTTGTTTTCCATGTGGGAAAGGCCTGGTCTCACAGCGGTGGGACTTGGTGAATGTGATTACTCAGAAGAAACAATAGGGTACAAAGAGAGCATTGCTTTTGGCGCTGCTGTATTCAATAACCAAGAAAACAGACCGGATTCTTGCCCATTATATTTCTTAATTTGGCGAATCTTCACGCAAATTACTCAAGCTGGTCTCATTCGGGTGGAAATACAGATTACAGAGGGAGGATGTAATTGCAGGAGACATGGGGCTGCTTGCTGAGAAAGTAGTGAGGCTGATTGCACAGGAAGTAATATTACTGGCCATGCATAAGGAGCTGCTGTAATGTGGCACAACTGCAGGTTCTATAGAAATCAGTTATGAATGTCCATTGAAATAACATGGTAATTCCCAGACCTCTAATTTTGATGGCAACACCACTGGGATTTGTTTAGTATAACCATCATAAAGCAGCTTCTGCCTACTTGTAGCACCCAACAGTTTAGCTCATGGCCTGAAGCACGCCACAAGGCGTATACAAACACACACTCAAAGCTTGCTCATTCTCTCAGTATGAAAAACACACAAGGCACAGATACCCTGCAGAGACAACATTTTGCTGCAAAAGGCTTTGTTCACTATCTCATACTACAGAATAGGACATTTTACACACAAAGAAAAGTCTTTTAGAGAGACAGTGCCCTTGGAAAGTCTTAAGGCGGGCAGACGCTATGCATTTTTTATTGATTGTGTATGATGTGTTAACTCGCACTATACGTTTTATTCATCCTTCCCGCTCAGCCTGAATCAGTGACTTCTCTGCTCACACTGTATGTTTGCTCAATCAGGCACGACATGAGTGCTCACACTGAACATTTAAACAGAACCCCCAGATGGGTGTGTTCATTAATAATTCCAGTGAATTCCTTCATAACTGTTGTGGGATTACAGCCATGCAGTAATCAGCCTTCCTCCAGAATTCTACTGGTTACATCTCCTACAGTATCTGCTCTCCCTCTCTCTTTTTCTGTTACTGTACATACAGTATATTATTTACACACATCTGAGCCATATCTCTTGACAGTTGGACATTTCTGTAGTGAATGGACTTTTACACTATAAGGAAGAAATAGTACGTTTGCATGAATTAAAGTTGTAATTCTAGGCAACTGATCCCTTCTTTCTAAGTCTATCATCTCTATTTCTCTGTGGCCAAGTCAATTCAATATTACGTACATGTACAATAATACGTACATACACATTAGACCTTTAAACAAAACCAAAAAAGCACATTGGGTCTCCTCACCAACATCTTCCTAAGTGCTTTCTTAAATTTCTTTATATGTTGTCCTTAAGAAAGGTCCTAAGAAAAGTCTACGTCCAATGCATTGGACGTTTTCTTTAATTGCAGAATTGTTTGCACCCGTGTTTTTACAGTGATGAATCTTTGGTGTTTGTAAATTGACAACGTGTGCTAGTCGTTCCTAATTACCATAGATTAACACTCCGCCAGTGCCCATAAAAGGACATGAGACATGAGTCGTGTACACACAGGAATCTCACACAGAAATGGGAAAGGGAAGTTGAGAGAGCCAGACACGCTGCAACGAAAATCTAAAGATAGTGGAGCAACTAAATCTGAACCAAAGAAAAACTTGAGTAGTTATGAAGTGGAGAACAGCGAATGAGCTGCCATGTTTAGTAGCGTTAGTAGTGGATATAAAATAAAACAAAAAAGACGCATGGGATGCTCTTACCTGTTCAGTGAATATTGTATAAGGAGAAGGGAGCATGACTGAGGAAATAAAAAGATGGTTTGAGCTCAAAACTGAGGCAAAAAACAAACACAGAAGAGAGACGCTGACCAGTGCAGAAGGACAGGCTGAGCCAGAGTTTTCTGAACTGGACCAGCACATGGGGGCCATACTCAGCTCTCCTGGGTGTGTGTCAGGTGAGCAAACCTCCCCATGTGTGCACCCAGGTCCACAAACAAGGGCTTCCACAGACAGCCTCAACACTGACCAAAATATCTGAAAGACACTTAAAGAAATCAACAGAAATTAGAAAAAAAATGTCCCTTTAAACAAGTTTGGTTTTTAGGGATGTGATTTCTAATTCTAAGTTACAGATATTCAGACTGTAAAAGTTCAATTAATTTTAAAACCTTAAAAACAAAAAATTGCTTGCTGTAATTTTTTTCTGTGATTTATTCATTTTAAAATACCACAGTAGCTTGTAAAATAATGGGAAAAATATTAAAGAAATAATGACAAACCTGTTATTGTAACTTAACTCTTATAATATTATAACTGTAGAACTGAAGAAAACTATATAGCTATTTGTTTCACACCAATGTCAGCACCCAAATGTGCGTAAGTGTGCTCCTGAGTGCGCGTAGATTCTGTTTTTACCTACGAATAAATCCCAAATAAGAAAGCACTGGTATCTTTGTGAAAGCTTCATAAGTGGGTTTTCCGAACAGATTTGTTCTTAAGAATGGTTGGTGAATAAGACACAATGTTATTGCCTGAAAGCATGCAATAATAGCCAATTAGATCATCAAAACCCTATTGCCAGCTGTACACACAAATACACACAGCCAGGACAAAAACAAAGCAGCCCTATGGCTGTTAAACTTTAAGGCTCCTGCTTTAAAAACTGCAAAAATAAATAATCGGACTAAAACCATAACCCCTAGGAGGCCTAGCTCACTGCCTGATAATTGTCTTCTTTCATGACTCTATTCATCCAGAACATTAGGCCTGTGTTCTCAGGCCTGCTGGGTGCTATCGTATACGACCATCTTAAATGAGGGGGAGGGAGGGTGGTCTTCAGCAAGGCTGACCTCCACAGGGAACGCTACACCCTTATGCTTATTTGACTGTAGGGATCTGGGCCCACATAAACACTTTCAAAGACATGGCAAGATTGTTGCAAACAGCCCAGTTACACACGCTGGGGCACTGTATACACACATACAGATCTACACACACATAAACACATGAACAGATGCACACACACACACACACTGGCTTTGGTCCTTACTCTTTGGTTCTTCACTCAGTCTTTCTTTGAGGCAATTGCTAGTTTCAAACAGGATCTATAAAAGATGAAACAACCTTTGCACTCATCTCCCTCTGATGTTGGGAACCATACCTGCAGCCAGTGTTATTAGTTACTGCTTGTTTTATTATCCACCATGCCCAGTGCAGCGTGTTGGCGGGTAAAACTGCTGTGCGTTTCTCCCACGCCTCTTCCCTTTGGACAAACAGACGCACTCTGGCCTCCAACCACGGCATTGTGTGGGATATGTACACTTAATTGGGTCTCAGAATAACAGCAAAGAGGGTGAAGATTTCATCAGGTTTTGCATCAGGCTCAGCCAAAGAATTGAAACCATGATTATGGTCAAAGACACGTTTGATTGAATACACACATTAGATACAGTATATTTGTTTCTGTAGAGGAGTTATACTGTACATTTCCTCTGTTTAAGCATTGGGTGTGATGATAAATTCAATCCACACTGTTATGCTGGTGAGCATTCATCATAATAAGCACAATTCAATTTAGCGTGAGCCAATTTCCTGCCTCCCATTGAAAATCATCTGGTGTGGGTTGTGCTATTCAAGTCACAATTGAATTAATCTTTCATGGCTTCATCAAATAGAAGTTTCTCTAGTCAAATCCAACCCTGTTAATTTGCTCATCAATATAGCACAAGCATGCCTGTAGGGACAGACAGTACAGTAACTTAAGAGGGATGATTCTTTTTCATCAGCTTGTCCCACGTTATGTTCCTGTGACATATATTTGCGGTGCAGATAGACAGTTATCAAGCCCAGCCAGGCAAAAATAAAACACTTAGTTGTTTCTAAAGGTGATTATACAGCACATTCATTTTTGTTGGTGTGTGTGTGTCATCCCTGAGGGTTTGCAGGTTTCAATAACACTCTATAAATTCATCCAGCACATCCATAATAACTTGTGATAGGTTTCTCTGCTCTTTACTTCAAAGATGTGTTTTGTGCATATCTGATTGCCAGTAAAAAGAAGTAATATCAATGAGCCATATATGGAGAAGTGGAACTCGTAATGATCAGTGGGATAATATGCTGCTTTACTCAGAAGTGTCCTGTAAATAACAGCAATTAGGGATATATCTTTTACTGGTTAGATATATGCTGGACGTTAAAGGAGGGTGTCCATACAGACACCTGTAAACATGTAGAGAATGTGACTGTTTCAAGTTGACAACTGTGGATTTATGTTCGTCACTGCAGTGCCATTGAAAGAAATGTATTTAGTACATTGAAGGAGGTAATACGTTGTTCACTAACTATTAAAAGATCTCTTTAGTTGCAGTTTTTGTGGAAGTGATGATGAACAAAATCCACAGTCTTCTTTTTCAAAGGTTTGGGTGATATAAATTAAGCAGTCAGAGTTAGATCAAGTGTATGCTGCCAGAGTTTCAGCGTTTTTAGCACATAAAGACCTATGCTATCTAGAGATTATCTTAACATTGGACTGTGGGTTTAGTCTGTCATCGCTAGCACTGGAGAAATTAGGATGGGGTCTGTTAATGACCAGTAGAAAAACAGGAATGGTTACAACTGGAAAAACCTGTTTCACTGTTTATATGGCGACCTGACACCTGAAAAATTGTGAAACTATCCTTTAAGCTTATTTGCGTGTATGCTTCTCAATATACTTTACAAAAACAAAGATAGCTAAAGGGATTTCGGACAGCAAAACGGAAATGTGCAACGGTTCTAAAGAGAATTAGTAAATAACTTAATAAAGCTGGTTACTGACTTATTAGAAAATGACTTGTTATTGTATTTGCAGGTTTAATGCAGACAGTGTCTACACACTTTAATAGTATCCACAATGTTTTAGTGTCTTGTGAAAAAACAAAAGCTTACTGTTTGGACTGTGCCATTGCACAATTGACAGGGTCCATACAGACACCTGTAAACATGTAGAGAATGTGACTGTTTCAAGTTGACAACTGTGGATTTATGTTCGTCACTGCAGTGCCATTGAAAGAAATGTATTTAGTACATTGAAGGAGGTAATACGTTGTTCACTAACTATTAAAAGATCTCTTTAGTTGCAGTTTTTGTGGAAGTGATGATGAACAAAATCCACAGTCTTCTTTTTCAAAGGTTTGGGTGATATAAATTAAGCAGTCAGAGTTAGATCAAGTGTATGCTGCCAGAGTTTCAGCGTTTTTAGCACATAAAGACCTATGCTATCTAGAGATTATCTTAACATTGGACTGTGGGTTTAGTCTGTCATCGCTAACACTGGAGAAATTAGGATGGGGTCTGTTAATGACCAGTAGAAAAACAGGAATGGTTACAACTGGAAAAACCTGTTTCACTGTTTATATGGCGACCTGACACCTGAAAAATTGTGAAACTATCCTTTAAGCTTATTTGCGTGTATGCTTCTCAATATACTTTACAAAAACAAAGATAGCTAAAGGGATTTCGGACAGCAAAACGGAAATGTGCAACGGTTCTAAAGAGAATTAGTAAATAACTTAATAAAGCTGGTTACTGACTTATTAGAAAATGACTTGTTATTGTATTTGCAGGTTTAATGCAGACAGTGTCTACACACTTTAATAGTATCCACAATGTTTTAGTGTCTTGTGAAAAAACAAAAGCTTACTGTTTGGACTGTGCCATTGCACAATTGACAGGAAAAGCATCCATCTGTCCACATGCAGCCTCAGTCTATTTATAAGGCTGCCATTGCCTGACAACTACTCCTTAGGCATTCTGTAAAAGACCAGTGCTGATTGAGAGGCTGCATGTGTAGCTATTGATTACCAGTCAGAAGAGCATAAAACATTTGGGAAACAGTGAGATGAGTAGCAATCAGGAAAGCTAGCTTTCCCTCAGGCAATTTATAGACCCATTTGCCTTTATTGTATGAAATATTCTCATATTCTTCACCCTAAGAGAGAGCCATAAGTAACCCACTGTGCAGAGAGCATGCACTGGAAATCTGGGTGCCCCCCTGAAGGCGCTGCTCTTCGCCAGTAAAAATCAGTGCAGGGTGAGAGGTCAGATGTGTATATATGACATATTCTTATTTTACATGACTGGAGATGATCCCAGTGGGCTGTCATGGGGATTGTTTAGTTTCCCTAAATGCATTTTGTCCCATTTATATTCATATATATCACATGCATGGGTTTAGTAGTAGATTGAAGAGAAGGTTGTAACACCGAGTTAAAGACTGATTCGTCCATAAGGTCACGAGTTCATGTAGTTCAGGTGTGTGATATACATACATGTGATGTGATACCTTACAGTACATACACATTACTGTTGAATTCAAATGTATATTTATTGATTTTTAATTTCAAAACTGTGCATTAGTATTTACCCTTTAATCATGCAAGATCTTTCCACTATGCATATAAAACTGTGTCACAGATCATGTCACAGACCAACCAGTTCAATATTCAGATTTCCTTGTCATTTCAGTGTTGCATCGCCAGTTCTGTAAATATACAGTACATCTAACTGTGTTCATTTGCATAAAATCATTATCTCAACACATATTTTCAGAAGTAATTGTTATAGACATCTGATTTCTATTAAGAGGGAAAATATGCAGGTTTCACAATCACTGAAAATGTGAACGAGTTGCTGAACAAACACTGAAGCAGCAGTTCCACCTTGCACTAAAAGTCCTGGAGTAGGGCTTTTACTTGTTTAGAAACTGGCAGTGAAGTTGCTGTTTTTATTTTTTTAACAGCCACAACAAAGATGAGGAGTCATTGTTTTGTACTATGATATGATTAGAGAAGCGCTCCAGCCCATCTGCTCAAGCAAGATAATTTTTCCAGAGTATGTCCTGGACAGTGATTCAAATCAGACTGCACGATGCATTAATATCTTCTCTGTGGAAAACGAGTTGTTACAACGTGCACAAGAAGGTTCATTTAAGTTATAAAGTCAGCTGGCTATATTAGGTGCGTTGAGTCATGAAAGGCCATAAATGCGATGCAGCCTACTTTACGGACAGACGTGACTCAGGATATTAGCGGAGTGTGGCTAACTCGTAGCAGACCTAAAGATCCTGTTGACAAGAGGGGCAGACTGAAAAAGGACTGCCTACTGATCTGAGCTCTCAGTTTGCTCTGTTGAAGAGATATTATCTCTGGCTACGAAATGTGAAGCCATGGAAGTTGAGTGAACAGTAAACTTTATTCAGTCTTTTCTTGTCAGGAGATATAGGAAACAGAAATGAGACTGATGTCAACGCAAACAGCGTAGATGAATCAGTCTGTCCTGTCTGGCCTCAAACTGATCACTAAAGCGGACGTCTCGACTTGGTTGAAGCATCTGTTCCTGCATGCAGCTGTATGGGATGGCATTTGTTCTTAAATATGCAACATGATGTCGCCCTTGTTAGTGGTGCAGGGTTTTTATTATTCCTGCTCAACTATTTTGCACATATAACTAAACCTATAGATGTGTCAATGTTTAGCTGTTTTGTGTTTTCTAAGCAAAACTAATTTTTGGTATACAACCAGGAAATGTGTTTTACCCTATAATGTGAACTTTATATTATTTTATACTGAAGGAAAGAACAGTGTTGCTCACTTGTTGAATATAGTAAAAAATCTAAGTTCCCACGATTCTGAGAGGCACTTTATGCACCATCTGAAATCAATGATTCGTGACTTTAATTCAAACCAAATGAATGAAATTGAAATTGACTTGAATTAAGACATCAGGATTAGCCCTACTGGACAGGGTCTTGCTTTTTATATAAAAGTGAAGCCTAAGGTTCAGCCTGCTCTCCACTCCTATACGTTTTGTACACTCCCCTAATAAAAATGCTTGCTTACCATTTTGGTGCATTTCGACCTACTTTGCAGCTGAATGTTAGTAAAAATAAGGAGGAATGTTTTAGTCTTTGCCAATCACTCACAAGGTCACATTTTGTAAGACGATACCGTTGATTCTGTCAGTGAGGTACTCACGTTTACAGACAGTATTTTTCTACCTTTGAGGGTTTTAAGTATAACTGGCTGTTTTTGACATAGCTCTCTCAAATTTCAGCAATTTCTGTCATAGGCACAGTTCCTGGAAAGGCCGTTATTTTAGGTTTGTTCAGGTCTTAGGTTTTAGATATGAAATCAGGCTGAAGTGCAGTCCATGAAGCTTCAGTGATTTTTCATTACTCCACACAAAGAGCTGCTGACCATACTTTATGTAAATCACATCTTACAACCAAAACCAACCCTGAGGACAAAAATCTGAATTCATTCAGTCAGGTCTGACCTTTTAACCCAAGAGAGGATGGGTTTAGACCAGAGACTCTAAAGCTTAATCTGTTTATCCACACATAAATCTATTTGCAGATCTGTGGCAGAGGGTTGGTGCTTTATTTTTCTTTCTCAATGGAGGCAAAATAAAGGTGAAATTTAGTTTCACTCTGTACTGCTTCATTTTCATTTCAGGTCTCCATTGCCCATGGTTGTACATTGAGGTTTTCATTAGACAGACCACACAAACTCAGCATCAGTCTTAGCGTGTTCATATGATCCCTTTTTTAGTCTGAGAGGCCAAAACTTGGCACAAAGTTCCATGTTAGTTTCCACAACAAGTTCCCAGTGATCAGACAATTTTGATCACATTAAAAATGTTTTCTGCACTGGATTTGCATTTTTTCATTTCATTAGCAAGACTCTGAAACTGTACGTTGTTTTCATTTGCATCTTAATGCATTTGAACCTCAGACTGGAAATGACAGATAATTATTTTCCCTGAAGTGTTCCTTGTTTGCAGGGGAAACGGAGCAGAGTACAGAGTCAGGATAATTACTCAAACACTGTTTCCAGCACAAATTGCAGCGGTGGGCTGTTTGTTTTTTCATTAACATTCACCCTCTGTCTGATTGCCCTGAATCTGTAAGACTACTCCTAAAATTTTCTCCCAGCCACCCAGAACACACAGCAGCACAGGTTTTTCTTTTTATTTGTTCTCTGAGATGAGATGCGTTGTCAGATGAGTTGAGATAAGATGAAAAAACCTTGTCTTCTAGAAGTTACTTTTATTTAGTTGCCTACTAATTTGTTTTCCCAGTTGAGCTGTGGTGATAAACATATTTGTGCTTGGATTATGTTCACAATCAACTGTTTTTCAAGTGAATGAAATGCTACAACTTGGAAAGAATGTGGTTGAGGTAGATGGTTGGTGGACATACTTAGTACATGACTCTGCCATGTTAGACTGAGGTTTCAACAACAAATATGCTTTGGTTAAGAACAGGAAAAGTGGTTTTAGTTGAATATTAATCAGTCACTGTAGACTTTTCATTTGATCACAGCCTTTCCCTAGTCTTAACCAAATGGTGTGTGTGTCTCAACACAATCAAAAAACTGTTTAATAACACTGGGACTGCTGTAGTACAACAAAATAAATTGAATACATTGTCCGGAAACTTTATTGTTCAGTTCATAATGTTTTGAGACTTGTTAATTAACAACATTTCCTCTTTATGTTGATACAAATGTAATCTGTGCTGCATTATGTTTCCCTGAAACTGTATTTACAGTTGCAAATTGGACAAAAAGCAATGAAAGACTTGTGTATATCAGCCTTAAATTGTGCAGAGAAGTATGTGGCTTCTTAACTTTTAAACTTAAAATAAAATAAATGTAACAGTGCTTACTGTAGGTGCAAATGTGGCCAAGATGGTTGAGAAAAACAGATATGACTAAAAGTATGAGTGGTGCTGTTTATTAATTTTATCATACAGAATACCCTCGCACTTGCATCCCAGGATGTCCTCCTTCTTTAAACCAGGTGGCTTTGGATCAGAGTATCAGCTAATTCTCAGTCAAACTAAATGTTTTGCTGTGCCGCATCAAAACAGCAAACTTCTGAGATATCTCTAAGCAGAGTGCAGAAACAGAGAAATTATTTCTTTAACCTTTGTTCTGCCTTAGTCTGAATTAACAACATAAACTGCTCGGAGTGAGTGATTGTAAAAGCCACAGGATCAAGATGTGGGAAGTTAGTCTCTGTCGTCATACAGTCGTACAAAAGTTTGGACAACATCACTGACATTTTTTTGTGAGAAAGCCTCCTTGTTATGTTTACACAGGAGTTCTTAATTGTACAGTTGGATGAATGTGCACTAAGATGAGGAATGTGAATTTGAGACCTCCTGACAATATGAGCTAACAAAAGCTATTAGCCTTGGAATTTACACTGATGGTCTGTTGGGAGGGTTGGCAAACATTTACCATTGATATTGTTTCAATTTCTCAGATTAATTTTTCCATTTAGATATTTTGTGTGTGTATAAATAACAACATAACCTAAACTGTTTTGCTCACAAGCCACACGGTACTGACTGTGCTCTCTGTATGGGAGAATGGAGTGTGCTGAGTGCAGTGAAGTGCAGCTCAAACAGACAGACAGCCCGGCTGGAGATGAAACTGCTGTTTGGTTGGGATTATTGATCACATTAATATGCAGTGATTATTTTCTCAGGGTGAATTTGTTGTCTAAATACTGGTTTGAAGTTGTGTAATTAAAAAAGAAGCTTTGAAGAAAACAGCAGTAAAGAGATTTGACATTTTAGGAAACATATTTTTGAAAACAGCTCTGTTTGTTACTCAGCACTTCAATAGATGACATTTCAAAATGAATTATGGTTTTAAACTGCTGTTGAATGTTTATTTGTACCATAACCACCATGTAGCAGTGTAACAAAACAGAAAGTAAAAACAGACAGGAGAACAACAATACAGGTTTTTTTTTACTAAAAAATGAAGCAATTTTATTTTGAAAGAAAAGTCACTTAACAGCAGAGCTCATGCATTCCCAGTGATTGTGTCATCACAACTCATTCAATAAAGTTTTGCTCATTGTGCACGCAGTTAGCTTCATTTCCATATTGCTCACAAAAAAGAATCATCATTCATTGATCAGCAAGTTTGTTCTCTCTTAAGAGACACGTGCATCAGCTTTTATATAAGCAACTGTATAAGCAACGTGATTCTAGTTTGAAAAAACTATTAGCTAATTTTATGTCTTAAGCATATAATTTATATTGTTATCTACAATACTAGGGTGAAAATTCACAGCAAGAAGACCAGGCGTTATACTGTACATGTAATTAACACTAGCTGTATAAAACAATATACAGATTCTAGCAGAAGTACTGCTTTGTTTGCAGTGTGTTCCCCAGTAACAGCGCTGTCATGTTGCTAAATTGTGGGTTTTTGTTTCTCTTTAAAAAAGATTCAGAATGCAAGTTGGAAATTAGATACATTTCAAGTCATTAAAAGTGCAGAGATATTAATAATAGCTCTGTTCTAGTCCAGTTGTTCCAGTAAAGAGCAACACCATGACCCTGAAACCCAGAAAACTAAAGCAGCTAAATGGAATTCAACCATAATTAACTTCATTATTTATACCTCTTTTCCGTGTAAAAGGCCTAATCATAAATTTCAACAGGTTAATGATTTATTATCTCTTCAATACCACTGGCTACAAAAAACTACTTACTTTAAATTAAGCCATTATTGACACAGACAGTTTTTATGAACTTCTCTGTTTATTTTACTGTGTTTAAAATGAGAGTAAACTTTGACTTGGCAGCTGTTCCCAGTTTTTGAATGGATCCTTCCAGCTGAGCGAGAGAGGGAGTGAACAGAAACAAAGCTCTGGTCAGAAATGCTGTGAGTCCACTGGATGGAGCTGCAATGACAGTCGGCACTGGAGCCAGAGCCAGACAGACACCCAAAGCAGATCATGTTAACACAGCACCTGTGCAGATATTCTACATACATCTGTCATTAAATAGTGTAAAAGTAAAATAAATAAACCACAATGTGTGCATGCAACAAATGAGAAAATGGAATGGTTGTTGATAAAAGGCAGCAATGGAATGTGACCCGTCAGGCTGGTATTTAAAATCGCATCTTTTGAAATGAGATTTTCTATCTCAAGTATTTAAAGATGAAGCTGATATTTTCAGTAATGACCCCAAATTGATGGGACATTACACTGCAATAGGACAGAAAATATTTTTTTATTACATAACTTACATTACATCAACACAAGGCTAATGCATGAATTGAAAACAAACAGCTAATGAGTCTAACATAAACGGCTGAACGGAATGTGAACCTAATGCTCCGCTATTTTTCTCTTTTCAAAGTTTCAGTTCTTTTCACTTTCCAAATCCACAAAAAAAGAAGAAGAGGACTAAGTGTTGACCCAGGCTTAAAATGTTGATTTTAATATAGTTTTGCACTGTTGATGACTCGAGATACATTTATGTGCATTAGCCGACAAAGCAAACCCAAGTCTAGCCCAAACAAACTGGGATGAAAGGCGGCCTTTGATCCGAGGCCGGCCGTAGTGACTTCAGCGCGATTGTTTTCAACTAAGGTTTCTCAGGGTATCTTCACTTCAAGCTACAACTGAAACTGTCAGAACAGGATTTACTCGAGATTTAAGAACCACAAAGTTGGTTCACCAAAAAAAAAAGTCACAGCTAAACCAAATAGACTGTTTTCAGAGTTGTTGCAAGTAGCCCCTTGAGACCCTGTGTAAAACTCCAACTTCATGTCTTTGTGCTCAGTTTTCTCAGGCCTGCCATTTCACACCACTTCCAACTTTATGCTGAGGATACAACAGCTCACATTCCCACTGATCATAGTTGTGTGTGACATTTCAAAGAGGATTACAAAAATGAAATGTGATTAAAAACTATTTTCACGTGAACCCTGTGCACGTGACCTTTGGTAGGCTAGCACAGTGTGTAGGACCAGGGCTCAGACTTCTGGGACACGCACGTTAAGTAGACTGTGCTTGTGCAAAGCACACGGCCTGAGACGTGGGCAGCGAGATATGAAAAGAAGGGAATGATGGGCTGCAATATGTTTTAGGGAATTTGAGCACAGTTCACCAGAGGATCGAAGGAAAGCTTCCTTATCCGTCTTTACAAACACATTCAGACCCAAGAAAAAGCAAAAGCTCAGCAACAGTAAACCAAAGTGTAAATTTAATACTCAGCACAGCCATCCACTAAATATCACACTCACACACACTGCTCTCCCCTAGTAATATATTATTGTGTATTTGTTACCTGTGGCCATCATAAATACCTTTATGTGCTTGAACATGTTGACAAAGCAGCCGTGGCTCATTGCTGGTTGATGGATGGCTGTGTGTGCCTTGCTAATTATTAGTACACATAAAGGATGCTGTTATTTCCAGAGCTGCCCCAGCAGGCCCCAGCCAGAGGGGTCACTGGGTAAGTACGGAGCCATCAGTCTGCGACCTTATCACTCAATCTTGATGTATGACTAAAGAGGTACAAATTAAACACGCAGCAACCTTCTAAGGGGTACTGCACTCAACGGGACACCATTTGGGCTAATTCCTGCATGAGGTTCAGACAATAGGCCACTATACCACATGGTGTAATTACTTTGTGTACACACATCTGGAATTAAGCTCCCAGAGGAAGGTAATACACTTGAAGAAAACAGAGGCCAACCATTTTAGATGTGCAAAGTTTAGCATGTGAGTAGAACAAGTGGAAGGAGCATGCAGGTGTGTTTGTGCCTGTGTCTGTGTGCTGGTGGGGGGTTGACTTCAAACGCAGATGCTGATGAACATACACCAGCTCTTGACCTTCTCACGTCATCAAAGTTAATCACTGCTGCTGAAACCGGGAGAAAAGTTCCTCTTGGAGCAGTGAGCACAAAGCAGATTACATGCTATAGCTACACTATCCCTCAAATCTCTTGCTTGCCTTCTATTTTCCCTCAACACTTATTGGCTTCCCGCTCGGGTTACAGCCATCTTGCTTCTATTTGACGAAGCTACAGCCCCACTTTCCATACCAATACTACCTATGTCATTTTGACAAACACAGGCGGAGAGCTGTACCCCATTGCAGTCTCCAGATTCGGGTTGCATCTGGATTTTATAGTAGCTCAATTTTCTGTGCTGGTGCTCAGCTCAGATTGGATGTGATGAGCTCGGCTGGCTAACACCGAGTCTGTGTGAATGTCAACTCCAGACTGATATTGATATTGATCCACAGGTTGAGACATTTGCAGCGCATCAACCACAATAAGGTGTGATAGCATGACTCTGCATCA
>NW_018127979.1:459497-467545 GCF_001952655.1 Monopterus albus | reverse complement strand
AGGGAAAGGAATTAGCTCTCAACAGCTGTGACTTGCATGAAAAAGTGGTTAATTCTCTCTTTCCTAGCACTTTACAATCTTGAGTGCATCCCCAAATATTCTGCATTACAATGTATGTTGCCACAAAAGTCTGTCTGAAACCTAAAGGTTCTTGTGCAGCTAAAAAAGTTTTAAATTATGTTAAAACTCCAGTACAAATATTTATAACTTTATTGATAGTTTACTTGTACAAGATGTACATTCATATTTTGTGAATCCAAAGGGGGAAAACAAACTGTACGATGATTCATGTTTAGGCATGCTTGCATATGAAATGAGAATCATTATAATGGGTACAACAAATTCCATGGAGTATTGTTCATTTCAACCATCCCTGAAATGTTTGTAAACTCGGACACGCTACTATTTTTTTTTTTTTTTAGGCAAACAATGCACTACAGCCACACCTCCTAATTCAAATTTAACACTTAAAAAAACATACAAAAATAAATGCAAAGCCATGTAAAAATGTACACTTGTAGTTCAATCTTTCATAAGCTTTCAGACAAAATAATAAATTAAATACCCATAGTTTAATTTAAAATGGAGACATAGATAAACAATTCTAAACAGAGGTCTGTTAAGAGAGAAACATGTTGTTTTGAAACTGTTCGAGGTACGTAGACCTTCAACAGATCTACATTTATAGCGCAGCTCTGACAGCAGTGTTTAAAAGGTTGTCAAAATAATCTTTGAATTCCAAAACAATTTAAATGTCCTGTTTTGTCTGGAGCAATTTGCACAACATTTGGAAATTACGACAAAATGTCACGTATAATGTGCAGAAGTGAATCATGTTATAAACAACAGTTTGCTTTAGATTACATTGTTCATTTGTTGATTTTATTATGAACATTTTCCAAAATCCAAACAATTAGATTTTCTCTGGAAGAGTAGCAAAGAGATTTTTTTTTTTTATTTAGCCTAATTTCTCCAGCTTCCAAAAATGTGCTCATGTTTTACTCAACAAAAGATAGTTGCACCTGATACACAACAGCTTAAATACATGGGAGGTTACATGGGATATGGCACCTGGATTTGACTGACTTTTCTTTAAATTAACTAAATATACACTGCTGTAGAAAAACTGATTTGTTTGGCAAATAAATTCAACACTCCAACAGTGCATGAAAAACAACGAAAAAATCATTGGATCTTTATTGTCGAGGATTAACTAACTGTTTTTTTTTTATTGTTTTTTTTTTACTTTTTGCTATTTACAGTATTGCACTTAAACTGCACACCATTGCATTTTCAGTCTGACTGATGCTTTCTTCATATTTCCAGAATTACAAAAAATGAAAAAAAAAAATTATACCCTTTATTCCAGATAATGTCCTTTTTGCTGATCACATGACGATATCAAACCCCTCTCCTTTTTAGTTCGTAAAGTAGTATCTGCTTGTAGTGCCATTTGTAAACACCCACATACAAGACCTGAAGTGCAAAGGCTATCATCACTTCTTTACCCAGGATACAACACAATAAACAGAAAGACAGAGAGAGAGAGCACGCTGTGAAGAGAAATGCAAACCGAGTCTCAGCAACACAATCATATCTCTCCCCTCTGCAGCAACGAAAAACCAGTTGTTGCTTTTATTACAGAACAAGTCCATAGGAAGGAGGATATCAAACTATAATTGAGAGCTTTCACTTTGTAGGTGTAAGGAGGAGGCGGGGGGGGACATGTTGAATGGCAGTGTTAAAAACAGTTGTTGAGTGTTTATGTCAGCTGTGGATGGAGGCCAGTTCCAGAACGTTCCTCCATTAGAGCTCATGCACTTGGCAGCAGCAGGGAACACAGTGGTTGGAGACAAATGTGGCCTTTTTTTAAAATGTTTTTTTTTTTTCTAGCGAGTGCCAGGGCAGGGGGGTGTAAAGGTGGGAGCCAGTCCAATGCCGCGGTGAGGTGGTGTGTGGGTCTGTTTCCCCCTCGCTCACACTTCTGCACTGTCAACATGGCGGCAGCCAGCGGCAGCGGGGCTCAGCTTTTGGCCCTGCTGCTGCCTGCCAGTTTGCTTTGTTCTAACATCTTCTGGTCTGACGGGCCCCGGCCTGGCCCTCAGACTGACATCCACATGTGTTTGTACGGTCCTTGGGATGTGATCTGTGCCTGGAGTGGACTGAGCCACTGGCCCCGCAGAAGTCCTGCCTGTTGGGCGAAAAGTAAAAGGTGATTTCATTGGTATTTAATTACCATTCTCTACAAGTGGTTTGTTTTGGCAGCTGGTTTTGTGACAATTTTCTCGCTCCCTCCTTTTTATTTTCTTCCTCCACTGTTCTCCCCCCTTCTCTCTCACACACTCGCTCTCCCCCCTCTCTATGTTCCTCTCTTTCATTCTCACTCAGTGTTTTTGTTTAGTTTAGTTTTAGCTGTGAGTGTCACGGCCTTTCAGTCTTGTGTGAGAGGCGATTATGGGCATCAGGCGAGCGGAGGGGCAGCCCGGTGGGGTCAGAGTCCCAGAGCCTCGGTGTGTTTTCTTGCCTTGAGTCGCAGGTCAGCGATGCTTGAGTTCTTGCTGTTGCTTTTGGCGACTGTCGCCACCGCCGCCGCTGCAGAGGCCGAGTCGGCGAGAGATGCGATTGGTAGTCCAAAAGGAGGGGGCGGGAACATCAGGTAGGGAGCGTGAGCAGCCAGGTGAGGGTGCAGGTGGGGGTGGGAGTGGGTGACCCCATCCAACTGGAGCTGGGCTTGGACCTGCAGAACAGCAAAATATAAAGTTAGTGTCCACGCCTCAGGCTGTGTGTGTGTGTGCACATATGTGTGTGTGAAGAGGGGAAAGGATTTAGGTTTCACAGTCTGACACTATTAAATTCCCCCTCAAACTTTACCCCCCTCAGATCTGTTGCTTACACTGTGTTTTCTAAGAAAACAGTTAAGGCCTGCACTCTGCGCTTTAGCCCTTTTTTCATGTCAGCTATTCTAAAAGTTAATGAATCATACATTACTCTCAGACACCACATCCAATTTAATCGTCTAGAATCAAAGTCTTCCTGGGACCCAGAACAGATTCGTTTAATTCAGACTGAGGACTGCGTTATACCCTTGGAAATACGTGGTCTTCTTATCTTGATTATATATTCAATTGCATAAACAATTTTGCACTAAAAAGATATTCACATATTTGGAGTTATAAATATTTATCCAGACATATTCCTGAGTTAAGGGGGAAAAGAAGCCACAGGGAGCATAGAATATCAGTTTTCACATTCTTTGCAATTATTTTATAAGACGTAGGTGAAACTTAAGCATCCGCTTACTTCACATGGAGAGAGAGCTGAGCCATTTCTCATGTGTTTCACACTCCACAGGACAGAAGTGGAAAACTCCAGTTCATGCTTTCTTATCCAACCAAAATAAGATGATATAAAGTCAAAGTTTTAACTTGACTAAATATTATTTTATCACTTTGCTCCCTTTTATATTGGCCTACTGAAAGTGACTCAAACTGAAGTTGTTAAATGAAAGGGAAAATTAAAATGAACCACAAATTTGTAGTTGCTCAGCATCACTGCAATGGCATCCAAACTACAGCTGCAAACAACAAACAGCTCCAAACAGTTTCACTAACATTTAGGTAACAAACTGCAGCTGTGACCGATAATGGTGTGGCATGGCATCGGATAAAAATGCAAAAGCGCTGATGGAAAACCAAGTTAACTTTGTGAAATTTGATTTTGTGGAGCGATCTTGTTTGGAGGCTGTGACAGAAACTGATCCGTCCCTGACCAAACAGGTGGTGAAGGTCTGACATGTTTGTGTGGTAGGGTGTGCGTGACCTCTCATCTCCATGCACATAGGTACATAAGTTAGTCACGCACTTACATGTGCAGTTTTTGTTTTATTTTTAAAAGATGGTTTAGGTTTTTCTTTACTTGCTACCTGAGGCTGAAGAAGGACGAGAAGGAGTCACGTGACACGAAGGTTTCCAGCCAGATTCAACCCTCAGACGTTGCAGTTACAAGTCATGACCTTAACCAACCAAACCACTCGTTTTATGTGCTGTATTGTGATATCAGTGCAGCCCAGCGCCTGTTTCAGCTGCTTGCAGCAAGCTTCTCTCAGTATGCAGGCCTCAAGCCTCCACCCCTGCCAGTGCAGCTCAACACCAATATCCATCAGAGCCCACAACATTCCCCGACTTTCATCATCTCTTTTATGTGCTCGCGCCTGCCGCACTGTTGGCTTAATTAGGCCTCTGCTTTTCACGAGGGTCGAGCAGAAAACACAGCAGCCAGGACGCAAAAGCACATAGCAGCAGATCAAATGTCTGTCCACCTCTCCTCCCCAGCCTCATGCAGCCTCACCCTCTCCAGACAGGCAGGAGTGAAAGGTGCACACACACACACACACACACACACACACCTCTCACCACTTGCATCTATATATACATACAAATATAGAAGGCCTACTTTGACTCTGATTCCACCACACCAGCTACATGCATGCACTGAAACACACACACACACACACACACGTAGTTCCAACTTAAGCTTTACAAGATGCTGAGTAATCATCTTTTTCTGCAGCTTTGCCAATCTTTTTATTCTTATTTGTTTCAGCCTGAGTTTGTTCTCTGATTGGATGATTGTACAAATTTCAAGCTTCGTCAGCTCCTGCTAATAGGAGAACATGGCTTACCTGTTGGAAGGGCATCCTCAGGGCACCCATATTGACGTAGGGCGCTACTCTGCATGCGTCGAGGTGACTGCCGCTGCCCAGAATAACACCTGGAGAGAAGGGAAAGATGTCTGTCAGACAGCCAGACAGTTGTTGTTATGTGAGATGAGGAGGTCACAGTTTTTCCACATCAAGTTAAAAATGGTTAAATTGTGTCACATTGTAAAACTAAAATAACCCAAATGTAGAGTAAGATTGAAGAAAGTTAGAAGAAATGACATTTACCTTTATGCATCTGGTTTTCTTGTTTTCGACATTTTGCTCTTCTGTTTTGAAACCAAACCTAGAATTGAATAAGCACATTTTTAGTTGGACAAATACTAAAAAACTGGAACTAAAACCATTTTTTAACAAGCATGTAATTGGTGTCCTTTATCTTTTCTCAGATATATTTTTTTATGAACAGGGAAATTATTTGTAAGTAATATAAGCTTCATATTCAGCATCATAATGTACGTACAAAATTAAAACTGTAGGCTAACAAAATTACTCCGAACTCAGCATTAAATAAGCTAAGCAAATCACAGTGCACAGTGTCAGGACAATAAATGCTGTGGTGATATTTCGTTGAGGAAAAAAAGGCGCCTTCGTTAACCACCTACCAATTTGCTGACTCTGTCAGAAGCTGCAGGCTGCGACCTATTGTTAATCATCATCAACCTAATTTGCTGCAGTGAATAACATTATCCCCCCCTCCCCTTCGACCCCGCAAAGATTATCATTTACAGATGCGAAATTAGCGACTGGTCGCGGAGCACAAAGGGCGCAGACTGATGATGATGAGGAGGAGGAGGAGGAGGAGGAGGATGACGGTGCCTGAAGTCATTGTAAGCGGCGTGGAGCGACGTTAAACACTGTGTCAATGTGACTACAACAACAGGGCAGTCGATAAACTGTCCATTAGTGACGGAGACAAGCGGCCATATGGCGTAAACAATAGCAGGCCTTTATAATATAATTTCACACAAATATCACATTATAACAACAGTATAAAATATTTTCCTGATGTAATAATATTCACGCAGCACAAATGCAATTTTAACAAATGATTGTTATTATTATTATTATTATTAGGCGTGAGTCATCAGCTGTACAGTCTAAAATGATGGAGAAAAGGTGTTTATGAAAATCCCAGGTGATCTCGCACAGACGCGCAGTGATCCCTCAGATAAATCAATGCTAATATTATACGGGCCCATGATCAATTCCAATTACGTGCCAGTATGTTAAGCAAAGTGGACTACACTGGTTCAGACAGTTATTTCTTCATTAAGGGCCACTCAATGATGCGCTTCACAAATACCCTAATCTCATTTCCTTTTTGATTTTTTATTAGAGACAGTGAATAATGACATTTAATTTAGCAGCGCGCCAGAAACCCAAAGATATTAGTCCTAAGCGAATTACTGCCTGCTCCTCACCAAGCTCTCATAACTTTCAATTAGATTCATTGACAGCTGCTCGGAGCGCAGGTTCACCGCCTGCAAGAGCCCTGCTGCAATTCACTGTCACTAAATCTGGACAAAACGTGGCCCCCTGTCTGAAAAGTGCCTCAACACGGACTTTTCAAATGCTTTTATTCTTTAAAACGCCGTGCGCTCACAGTCACTTTGCCTTTCCCCAGAACATCCAAGTCTTAATCAGCTGCAGTCGCGCCATCAACTATTTTAATCCACACGCTGCATTTAACAGCGATTTTATCCTCTATTTTACTTTTAACGAAGTCCGGCGGTGCTCGACTCGACGTGGTAGTCGGTGGGCTTATAAAGCTCTATGATGGGTTTTTATTCACCCGATTAGATGGCTGAACAGCAGCAGAGACGGGCCAGAATTGAGTTATTTCTAATCTGTTTTTATGGAGACACTACATCAAGCCAATGGCAGATATTACAAAGAGAATGAGGAGGGAAACGAGCAGACATAAGCGCCGGTCCCCTGAAGCGGCCGTGCAGGCTCTTCATTCATTTTAATCATTGGTTAGGATGTTTTCTACCCCCGACGCTGCTCGGATCGTAGTGTAGGATGTAGGCCTGCTGAGGATGCTTCAGTAGGCGGATACAGCCCGGTGCTTTACAGCACTTTACACTTGTTTGATATCACTGGGTGAAACTAAAAAAAAAAATAAGGGTTTTTATCCGTTTTCAACTTGTTGACACACGTTAGACATGTGTGATCTGAACATGGGTCCATTTTCGTTGTGCACGCCTACACATGCCAAAATATCTACAGTCAATGCAATGTTTTGTGCAAAGGTCACAATAAAATTGCAACTCACTGAAGAATTGCGACAGCGGTGAATGAAAAGTCTCAAACTGCTATAATCTGACAATAAATCCACAAGTGAAGATCAGAGGCTGTGCAGTAAATCCCCACAGGCGTGGTGGAGGAATATCAGGGGGCTGAGGCTGCAGCGTCTCTGTCTGAGGTTACTGGGGTCGACCTGCCTGTCGACTAATGAGCTCTCCGCGTTTTGTTTCGCATTTGTGCATTTTGTAGGACTCACCATGACAAGAAACAAAAAGTACTTTAAAGACATGCGGCTCACGCAGTAATTCCCTTGAAAACGTGATCAACATGAAGCCAAATTCTGCAACATTGATTATTAAAAAAAATAAATAAAAAGGTTTTGAAAAATGACTGCATCGTTATATAAACTTACTCATTTTACTTGCACTTATTTTACAAGTAAACCGTTTTAAGTCGAAACCATAAAATCTTTATATGGCGCGATATTTTTGGATTTTCCTCTTAATCATTTGGTGGCGTTTGATTGTAGCAGAGATCAAGAACTAATTAGATCAGTAGCACGACACCTATAAGGGCTATGGTAACCTCCCCACCGTCGTACAGGATCCAATATCCTTCAGAACACCACAAATATTGGCACTAACAGAGAGGACTCGGTAGACGCTGCAGACTGGCAGCCAGTTCCTGCAGGACTGCTGTGACAAAAGGTGTTTGTTGCTTTGTTGCATCAGTGTTTGGAGAAGGAGTATCCTCACCTGCACTCTGGCCTCGGACAGACCCAGCCGCTGGCTAAGCTCCTCTCTCATGAACGCGTCCGGGTAGTGCGTCTCGTCGAACAGCCGCTCCAGCTCGTTGAGCTGCTCCAAGGTGAAGTTAGTGCGACTCCTCCGCTGCTTCAGTTTGCCTTGTGCATCCTCGTCCTCCGACTTTACGTCCTCTTTTTTCTCCTTACACTCGTATATCCCTGTCAAACGGCCCAGGGTTGGAAAAAAGAGGAGATGCGTTTAAATTCGGGACATTAAAGCTTCCTAAAAGAGTCAGTAAACACCCCCCTTTCTCTCCCTTTCTCTCTCTTTGATTC
>NW_018127979.1:448633-459443 GCF_001952655.1 Monopterus albus | reverse complement strand
TCACTGGGCACTATCAGGGCCCTTAGGCCTGGCAGTTTGGCAGCAACACACACATTACACAACCCATTGCTATTCCTTCAAGAGAGAGAGGCCTGTGGATGCATTTTCAGCCTCCATTAGTCAGTGTGAAACGTCAGTGTCGTTAGAAAAGTAAATTAGTCAGTGTACATGCCAGACAGGGGGTGCAAGCGACTGAATCCGGGCAAAACGAAGAAGATCCAGGTTTAACTCGGCGCCTCCGTAAAGCAAACTGAGGTTGTTTCAGGCTTTAAATACAAAACACTACGTCTGTTCGTCCTCGTAGGAGCCTTTATTTTTTATTCCAAAGCTTAAAACATCTGTGTCTCGCACGGTGTCATCATATAAGTTATTCTATTTTTATAAACTGTATTGTACTATTATCAGTGTGTTATTATTAGTAGGAGAGCTGACAACATGAGGCAGTTGTTTTGTAGTTTACTGACGCGAATCTTTCTTCACAACTGAAAACCATTTGATTTTATATACAAACCTACTAAATTAACTCATTAACACAGAAGGAGTTTTCCCAATTATTGGCTGGTTTTAATGAAAAGAGTAAGCCAGATGAACACAGGCTGCTACTGCTACGGGATAAATATAGAAACAAGTTAAAATTGCTAAAAGTCTTCCCACTGCACACTGGCTGCTGAGTGAGGGAAGGCCTGTCCTGCTGTTTGCTGTTGCTGTTTTTAACCACTTATTAAATGGCAGGCCAATTTGATCAGCTGCAGATTTTCACAAGGATTTAACAGCTGAAATTGGATTTAGTTCCTTCCCGGTGCACAATCTAACGGAGTATGGAAATTGTACACGTTATAAATATTACACTACATCACAGTCACATTGTAGGCAAACTTTAAATTGATGCAAAACAAATAACCTCCTCCTCAAATTTAATATAACACTGTAACAGAGACGAACTGTTGCCATAATGCATCGTGACTGATATTTTTGTTCTGGCACAAAATATTCAATTTCTATTAAAATAAGGGTAAATTTGGTACTAAATACAACAAACATAATGTAAAAAATATAAGAAATGTAGCTGTGATTTTTTTTGATTTAGCCAAAGACTGTGTGTCTGAAACAATCATCAAATGGTTAAAACAAGGTTAGACCATAGGCCCGCCTCCTGCTATGTGAAATAATAACTGGAATAACCGAATAACGGGTTAACTTTGTTAGTCTACTTGAACTGAACGCACACCCTTATCTAATTTAAGCTCTTTTACGCACGAATTTGTTTTTTCAAAGCGCCTCCGACATGAAACCGAGGAACTTGAGATATTATTACAACACAATACGAAGCATTTCTTAACATAAAATAACACCCATACCCTCTGTCGCCCTCGAAACATTAAACTCCTTCAGTTTCTCCTTTTCCAGCTCGACGTGGTCCTTGAACAGATGCACCGGGCAGTGGTTGCTCTCCGTTATGTCCTGCAGGTTTGTCTCCGGGCTGCCCAGCTCCCGCGCCCTTGTCAAGCCGCTCTCCAAAACTTCCCTGTACGTGATACTCTCTTTGCTGCTCTCCTTGCTTTTCTGATCGAAAGATTTCGACACAAATGCCGTAAGTTCTTCCATGGTCGGCTCTGTCGCTCAGTAGAGGTCCTGGTAGGGGAAATCCACCGTGAATTCTCAGTGATATGCCTTACCCTCTCTGTGTGCCAGTACTGCTCACGGATACGCTCTTTTTTGGAGGCTGGCAGCAGCGATAGATGGAAGGGGTGGAGAGGAGGTGAGATCACTCCTGCTGTTGTGACTGTGTATTTGAGAGCACACTACAGCAGCTTCTTTTTTTCTTTTTCCACAAATCAATGATGGAGCTGATGGAGGCGGTTAATTGAATTACAGGGTCATTAAAATGCCTACCATGGGTTGCTCCTGCGAGAAGGCTGTATATGGCTGTCTAATTAATTCGGCGAAAATTTAATTAACGCGATTAGAAGATACAAATAAATATAGGTTGGGGTTGGCCCTTACTTTACGTGTGAGTGCGTGTGCTTGAAAGCCATTCAGTACTCGGTCCATAAGTCATCTGTAACCCTTGGTGTATCAGCTGATTGGGTTAGCACTCAAGTTATCCGTCTAAAATCGCATGGATGTAGAGATTCAACCAGTCAGTTTAGAAGTGCTTATCTGATCCAAATATATCGAGATGCTCTTTTCTAAATAGCTTTTAACACCACACACACTTCAATTATACTCCGTTAATATGAGAAAAATATTTAGACCCAGGCATTTTATTTTGAGGCTAATTCTGTGCATAAAAATTAAAAATATTTTGTCCTCTGAAAGTTGTTTGTTTTCAGCTTCCCCTATCCACAAACTAGTAGCCTGCATTCATTTGACTTAAAAATGGAAATCATTAAGGAAAGTAACCAACACATAATTACGGGAGGCTCTTCTAACTAATTGTAATTAATATTTGGCTGCTACAAATTCGGCTCCCTTTTGAGTATTCACTTGTAATCATTTGCGGTTTCCGGTTACAAACAGGGGCTGCAAATCAATAGACATCAGCAGTGAAAAAATGTTCCCTCTGTTTACAGGATTTTCATGAGAGTAAGTGAGCCCATAATGGCTTAACGTTATCTAAGTCGTTCATCGGTCCAGCACACAAACGCAAAAGGCTGGGAGAGGAGTGTGATCCCCTGGGTCTGGCGCCCTGAGCGGCCCGCCACTGTGAAAGTCTCATATCTCAGTTCTCTAATGACTCGGTTTGATGTCGCTCCATTTATCAGTGAGCCCGCTTCACATCACTGCGGCTGACGCGCAAGTCGGGGTCTCTCCCTCGTGCCATGAACTGCGCCTTTTGTTGTTAATAGACCTAAATCCTTTTTAAGACGCAAATCTGCGCTCCCAGTCGTGTGCCTCCGTATTATCTCATAATAAAGTGCCTTTTACAAAAGGCGCACGCAATAATCCTCCAACGGGGGCTTCCTAAAAATAAAACGAAAGGAAATATAACTTTAACGCACGGATTCTGTGTCCAACTTTGAGATTTAATGAAGAAATTATTTCTCTCTCTCTCTCTCTCTCTTGAGATTATTTGTTCAGTGGCCATTTTAATGTGTAATTTAATATATTTTCTTATTGGATATGACAGCAGAAAATAAAAAAGCAGACTCTGACCTTTTCAACCAATCTGTGGAAATAAATGTACTGTTTACCAAGATCGCTTTAAAGTGCTGCTTTGCATGTTGAACTGGTAAGCTCATTTACCATTCTTCACCAAAATATTCCTCCAGAATAACAGAGGAAAACATGGCCAGAAGGGCCACAGGCACTGCATGTTTAATATGAAAGACGGTGCCCAGTTAAAGTAAGACAATGTGTAGCACCGTGTTTAATTATTTTACCACATTTGATGCTTTTTCCAGCACATTCAGCTGCAATAACGATCCAGCTCCACTTTTTGTAAGGATTTAAAACTGTCATCGACTTGAGCCATGTGGTGTCCAGTCAGCAGCAGCCTGGAGGAAAATCAGAAGAAATCTAGGAGGGATGCTCTTTACGCACCGTCGCTGGTGTCGCTGTAGTTTAGTGGCCAAAAACTCTTAAAGGGGCCTCAATCATATTTCCAGTTGCCGTTCATTCTCCACGAACCCAACACCCCGCCTTTCCTGCTGCAGTTGCGGGTCCCAAAAACGCATCCCATTTTATGCATTAATTATTCAGGGATTTATTTATTACAAGTATTGCTTTTGTTATTTTATCCGTGCAGTGTGGCCGACCACAGGACAGACAGGGGACGCAGTGGGCTTTAAGAACACTGGCCTGAAAGATATAAAGTTAAAGAACAAAAACTCAAAGCAATAATAGAAAATGCACTATAATAGATTATTATTATAAGTGGTAATGTTATATTTTATTACAATTAATTTTATGTAATTCGAGATTTATTTTACGTAATTCCAACAGTAATAAGGACAGACACCAGACTTTTAACTTTGAAATATCTGTCTTTATTCAAAACTTTATCTTTATGCTCAGTCTTCAGTTTTACACTATAATATTAACTATATGTTATTTTGGGGGTCTATAATGTTTCTCTTACTTTTTCTAATAAGTGATCAACTGAATTAATGCAACAATTAATCCACATAATCCCCAAAACTCAACAAACCAACCTGAAAAATATTTGATTAGCTCTTTTATTTGTGTTTAAAATATTGTGAGTGCTAAAAATTTCCACAAAGTTGTGGGCAAAACATGTTTCATTGTAGCCACAAGTAAAACACAATCTTGACTGAGTTGCAATAGGTGACAAGCACCATTCTTTACTGTCCATAAATCTTCTCATGTCCTGGGACATTATGAAGACATCAGCAGACTTAAATGAGTGTGTGCTGAGTGGAAGAGAGCAGAGACAGAGAGCAGTGGAGAGAGAGGGAGAGAATGTGGGGGACATAGTGTAGGGATGCAAAGCTCTGAGTGAATTAGGACTGAGTTGCCCTCCCTCATTAAACATCAGCATTTACTCATTTGGGTAGCATGATAAATACGAGAATTAAGCTGCTGGAGCCTATGTAATGGTCTCAATCTCTTTGGTCTGTCAGTATCTTAGAGATGAGTGGGAGGATGTACAGGGAGGGTTGGAGCAGCCATTACAACCGGTGGACACGAGACCTCCCTCCAACACATACCACAACACTGTTTCCACCTGCCCTACCAGGCTAATCCCTCGTGTGTGAAGGGCCAGATGATCCTAAATGTAAATCTGAGTTTCTGGAAGTTTGCCAAGATTTTTTTCCATTTACGAGGGAAGTCATCTACTAAATCATTTATATAGTCAAAAATTGGAAATTAAATAAAAAAACACATCCTCTATAACAAATAATGCCTGTGTGTGAAAAAGAGAAACTAACGCGGCCCATCCTGCACCTCAATAAAATCATAATATATGACAGATGTGATTGTCTAAATGTTTTACTTGGCTCTAAGAGAGCAGAGTGAGTTTTGAAAATTTAACTTAAAAGCAACTACTGCAGCTCTAGTTTCTAATATAATTTCCATGACCATAAAGCTTCTTTTAGAGCAGCGCTTATCTCCAAATATCATCATCTTGTTCTATAGGGACAGGGGGGCAGTGAAAAAATGCAATAAAGTGATATACCTGAATCTGATTTCAGCATCACAGAGGCACTGTACAGATGTGGTGCTGTGCAGAAACTGAAAATTGGATTCTTCCCCTGATACAAAAAAATTTAAAGTTTTCTTTCATGAGGAGAAGGAGGATTTTAACTTGTAATCATGTTAATGGCAGTGATTGTGTGTTTGTTTATTAGAGTCTTCTGGTTTGTCTGCAGGGTGCAGGCATTTTGTGGTTTGCTACATTGCCTGGTGCCTTCATTTAGGTCGTTTTCCAGCGCTGCAGCAGTCCATGGAGACTACAGGCTGCTCTGCATTCAAAGGCCTTGTCTGCTATCTAAATGAGGCTTTCAGGGAAAAAAATAAATAAATAAATTCCACATGAAAATACCACAGTGTGCTGAACATTAGCTTGCACTTGACTGGGATGTTTTGGGAATATGTTGGTTCTCCATTTTGGGTTGTTATTTTTCCCAGTGTATTCTCTAAGTGCTACCTACCCACAGGGCACAGAGGCCTCTTGTTGAAGGAAAAAAGGCATGAAATTGACATTATACCCTTAAATGCAGTGCCGATTTGCAGGGAAAACAGTAATCCACCGACAATGCTTGTAAATCAAATACATATTCCCTTTCTCTCCAAGCTACAATTTGCTCTTCAGATAAAATATACTCATTAAACTTTAGCATCTCTTTTTTCTTTAGCATCTAATTTTTTCCTGTTCTTTCTGCCTGAAATAGAGCGTTTTCCCCTCAAGTTTCCATAAGGATACTGATATTCTTACAGCCAAATACTCAGGGGAAATGCAACAATTTATACAAATCAATAGCATTCAAATAATTCATGACTGATCACATGGTGTTTTAGCTCCTTATTTGCAGTAGAAACCCGTGTTTTGTTTGGCTCCCAGAGGGCAACATAAAAGACCGAGTGAGAGGTGGGAAGAACTGGGAATGGAACTGGAGAGAGTGCATGAGGATAATAGGACGACGATGATCATTTGGTGCACAAGACTGAACCTGTGAGTCAAGGCTAACAAGATGTATCATTTATACATTATTTACACGTCTGGGCTTCTCAAATATTTTGTTACATCAGGTTTGCATCATTGTCTTTGGAGAGGACATGGCGCAGTGACCTGCAACAATAAGAAGAAAATGCTACTTATGGATTTGTCTAGTATCTGTTGTTCCTCCACCAGCAAGAACCACTATACAAAACAACAACCAGCATAGCAGTCAGTGCCATGCTGAGCTCAGTTAGATCCTTCAGCGTTGTCCATTTGAAATTACTATTATGCGTGTGGCAGCAAATAAATCCCAATTTGAGCAGTGTTAGTCAGTCACAGCTTGTAATACAATTTAATTCTGTAAATGTGGAGATGGATCAAGTTTCCTCTTGGCAGGGGAACCATCCCACAGACATGTTAACAATGTCTTCAGAGACCAATGAGGCCCATTTACAATAAGTATCTACTTTAAGTCGCTTGCTTTGTGTGTGTCTCACCACAGCAGGCTATAAGGAGTCCCTCTGGTGTCAGCCGGAGAGCAGCCATTTGAGGCAGGCTGGCTTTTATGGACTGATGTTACACTTTCTCAATCACACAATTAAAGCCTCCTCTGGAGAGAGCGAGCAAGAGTGAGTGTGTCTTCTGTTCATAGTGCAGAGAGCAAGAGAGAAGGAGCAAGAGGGAGAGTATCTTTTACAGAGAGTGATTTATGTTGTGGTGTTGAGAAAAGAGAAGTCCTTGATAGATGATTTCATTAGAATTAATTAACAGAACTGAAGACCCGACAGAGACAGAAGAGACAGGGAGACAGAAGAGAGGAGAGTGGGATTTGAGATACTGAGGGGAAAAAGGTGAAGAAAACAGAGAGAGGGGGTCCACCCAGGAAAACAGAGAGGTAGAGCTGAGGGAGAAATGGTGAATGGAAAACAGATGCCAAAGATTAGGATGAGAATGACTTGTTTTTCTGTGCGAGAGGTTAGTGTGTGATCAGACAGGGGTGCCCTCTGTAGCTGGGACTCAGAGGAAAGTCCCAGTAAAACTAGTTCACCCTCTACAAGCTCTTAGGGGCAAAAGCTGTACATACAGTATGTGTGCTTTTCACTGAACACACTTGTGACACACCGGCACGCCCACATGAATGCGTATGTGGGTCACAAGTGGGTTCAGTGCAAGACTGATCCGCCATGCGCCGCAGGCTGTCTCTGTTGGCTGAAGGCAGGCTTTGATGGGTCAAATCACTGCCTCTCTTCTATCAGACATGTCTATCATCCCGTCCCTTTGAATTTCTCATCTCTCCTCCAAAGACACAGGCCACAACTCCAGTCTCCTTCTTGTAGACCTCAAACCTAGTTGGACATCTTTAGATGTGTGCATATAGACACTAAGCACAGGTGCGAGTGGCATGCAATATTTTTGACTTATCACAATATGCCTCAGCTTTGACGTTTGAGGAATCCGCTGGACACACAGACAAGCACTGTCACTACTGCGCGGTTAAGAAATGGGAATTTTTAGCACTGGAAGAAGGTGAGCAGTCTGAGGGAAATGTGGACAAGGAAGGCTGAAATAGACAGGAATAAAAATTGCAGTTTTTAAAAAATGTCATGTGTCCACAAGCCATCAGTGAAAAGAGTGTAATGAAAACTTTGTAAATAAGTGATAAGATCATAACCAAGTCCTCTGATTAATTAGTAATGAGAAAACCACTGGCAGGCCATCATTAGTGAAACATTGTTGTCGGGATGATTAGCATTCAGCTACATTTTAGCTTATATGTTTCTTACATGCTGGTTAGTGAAGTGGCCCGTCATTATAAGCTGCCAGTGGACAGCTCAGTGAGCAGCTTTAGGCACCGAGCACCTGTCACTTCTCATCCGTCCATCCTCGCCTGCTTTAGCTCAGGTCTTTGGAAGGAAGACGACCCTCAGAAGACCACAGCAGCCTCAGCAGCTGAGAGCAGTAATTAAACTAATCCCTCTCAGTTCATTTGATACATCTAGGTACAGGCAGCCCAGATGTGATACTGGAAAAGTGTCGTATTAAATATAAAGTGTAACAAATTCACAGTGCAATTCCTTTTCTTCTTTTAATTACACCACCTCTTTCATCCCTCCTTCCCTTCCTCCTCTTCTGTCATCCAGCTCAGAAGGATTCAGTCACCAAACATGTGGTCACATGACATGAATGGGTAATCAGTAGGCATTAGTGCGTGTTAACAACCCCTAAGCTGAAAGATGATTCCCCTCTTGATATTAAATAGACAACCAAGCAGAGCAGCAAAAGGCAAATGGCCCTAAGCCTCCAGCTACGCTCCCCTCCAAAGTTGTTTTCCTGGAAGATTAGGCGATTGACTAATGGTGTAAATGCTGTTAATTACCGGCACCAGTACCCCAAACAGTTGTCCCTGCCTGTAACTAATAAGAAATCAATTAGCTAATGAATTGGTCATTAAGTGAAAAGTAATCTTGGCCGAGGTATTTTTTAATGATTTTTTTTTTTTTGCCTATGATCCTGGTTAATTGCCGTTGTCATACAGCGCTCTCAGCTTTCAGCATGCCTAATGAAGCTTCATTAGATCATAACTGGCACTCTTGGAAGATTTGCGGGCAAACCTGCTTCCCAATTATTTTTAATTGCCAGACATTCTGCACAAACAAGTGCTGCTGCACCTTGTGGAACAGGAGAGCTCAGGCTGGCTGTGCTGCGTTTCCTTCATGACTTCATTTGAAGCGATTAGAGCGTGGGGCAGGGTCGCCGCCGAGCTGCTGCTGTCTGTGGAGGATTTAAAGAGCCCATCAGCTCAAACTGCTGGGCTCATTGTTGCGCTTCCTTCCTCACTTTGATTTGGACTGAGGAGAAAAGCAGCTGCTTCCAACGTGGCTCTGTCGCCCGTGTGCACAGACACTGACGGACGCTCTGTCTGCTCCCTATGCACACAGACAAAGAGAGATTCACGCACTGAACTGGCATTTCCATGCAATTACAAAAACACAGACAGAGACAAACACAAATATAGAAACACACACACACAATGCTTGCACCATCATACCTGTACATGTGTCAGTTGACAAAAACAAAGGAGAGAGAGCATCCCTCCTGGGCATGAATAATTATGAAAAGACAAAAGACTCTTGTTTTTTTCCCCTTTTGTATCGTCTTCTTTTGTGTGTGTAGTAAACCCCAGTGTAGTGTACTCTGAACGCTCCACTAATAAGATGGAGGATCAGTCTCTCCATGGTGCTCACATAACACATTTCTAATCTGACCCTGTACAAATATCTCTCTCTAATGTGAAGAGGCTTGTGTTGAAAACAGAACTGCTGAAGCTCTGTCAATCCTGCTGATGCATTTCGACAGTTTATCCTGAATTTGCCTGTTCCTCAAACATCAGGTCTGTTACTCTACCATTGCTCTAGATGACAAACACAAACAATACAGCTTCAGCAGCACAGGACTGAAACATGGTTTTGTTTTGTAGGTAGCAAAAAAGATTACAGAAATGCACCCAAAATCAATGGCTGGTTCTGAAAACAGTGTTTGTGAAGCTCAGGCTCACTTACTTGGGCAGAAAACAACAGTGGGAACAATGTTATTACCAACAGCGTATGTCAGAACTCTGGATTAATACAGCTGTCAGCCAAAGGCATAGTCTTCCAATCACAAAACTGTTTTTTGCCAAAACACTGTGCCTTTGAGAAATCAGCCAATCTTTCTAAATTCCAGGGGCTTGATTCTGTGGCCAAGGCCTCTGATTTACAATGATGCCAAACTCCTCACCCCAGGTGCCTTTGTGTACATGTGCGACTGCCTGCACATGTGTGTGACACACTGAGAACGGGGCTGTCCTGCTTCACTGGCACGCTAAAGTTTGATGATGGATGAATGGCACTCCAGATGTCTATCAATATTTAGCAGCAAACATCCCAGACAGGTGGGGAGATATGGCACCTGAGAACACGAGGAGGTGCAGCTAGGAACTGGTGACTTTTACTTTAACTGGTTGAACTGGAAAGTAAAGCCTGTCCGAAGCTGGAAGTGGCCCACACAGGCGTGACCCTTTGCATTCGGATACTTTTGTTTTACTGGATTAGATTGAAAAAATTGCCTTTATTTTTAATAGAGCCTAATTGCACATATCTGTGTTTCCTTATAATAATAAAAAAAATCCAGGTCCCTTTGTGATCAGGACAGCAGTAAATCCTTCTAGTAATAAAAAGTAAAGAGACATTTGTAGAGAAAATTAGAACAATTTGTGTGATTCTTCTGATATGGATTTTTGACCCAAATTTTTATTTGCTTTTTAATAATCAAAATAAATACAGATGATTTTTTTTTTTTTTACAGAACCCAGGAACAACCCCCTGGAAATGTTCTAATATTCAGTACAAAGGTGAGTGATTATAGAAGGTCTCAAAATTACAACCTGCAGTTATGTCATTAATTTAATTATTTAAAGCAGCAAACTATCATTTTTGTCGTGTTTCGGAGATGTTGAAACATTTGTAATTGTGACATTTGTCAAATTGTTTCACTTTGTTGTACACAGTGAAAATGTCACCAGCTCACCAGGTAATATTAAAGTAAATCTTTTAATGAAGTAATGAAATAAGATTGCGCTGGCACTGCCGACCGAACAGGTGAAGCCTGACAAACAAAATTTATCAATCCCCTTTTACTACATGTTGA
>NW_018127979.1:438142-448532 GCF_001952655.1 Monopterus albus | reverse complement strand
CCCACCCCCCCACACACACACACACACGCACTCAAATCACATTACAACACATCTAATTGAAGTTTATGACGCAGTGGAGAGCATATGCTCATTGAGCCAATTGAATCATTAGAAAAGCACACGGGAGGCCGAGGACCTGCCAGAACCGCCGCTGAGGAAAATATGTGAGGGCCTGGGTTCCCTGTCCAAGACCGTTATTGAGATGAAACACGTCATTGCAGACACACACTAAAACACACGTGTCACATGCAATATGACATTTTTCTGTTATGCAGATCTAACATTATGGTTGTATTCAGTTTTTTTGCCTTGAGATCTCCTCACACCTCACTCCCCCTGTTTCCTCAGAGCCGGCTGAGCTCTGACATCCACACAAGTCCACACATTCTGTCTGACATCGGGCCTTGTGGTGAAATGCTCCTTGACCGGCCTTGATCCACAGAGGAGAGAGTAAGTGGAGGGGAAGTAAGATAGACAGGAGCAAAGACAGCCTGTCAGAGTTAAAGGCAAACAGACATTAGGCTTTCCAGAGCCGCAGTTGCTCTCTCTGACTCTCCTCCGCTCCACACTCTATAAAATTTACATGACGCATCAGAAAGGCCACAAGAGCCTCTTTGATTGTGGAACTATGCCTGAAAAATACATCAGTTGCCATCTTTTCTATTGGAGAAGCTGAGAGACAGAATGAAAATACGCTTGGTGTGTTCACACACCCTCTCACGCTCAACAAACAATACGGCATGCACAAAGGCAAAAGAGAAATAGTCATAGATGCAACACAGAGACACATTTACTTGCATGCAGGCTTCACCCTGTGCATCTGTGAAACAGTGGGATGGAGCTCTCACAGTGTCAACTTTAATCGCTGTGATCTAAATATATAAGAATTGATGGTGCTTTCCACCAAATGCTGTTAGGAGGGACCTGGTTTCTTTATTTAATGAAGCCGGTGTCACACCAGATCTGCGTCCTTGCCTTTGGAAACTGTGACAGGTGTTGGTGGCAGATTTCCCTCAAACAGTGCCATTGAATTAACAAATCAAATTAACATAACACTGGCGTCAGATCTGGGGGCCTGTTCCTCTGGCACAGCTGTCCTTGTAGTTTGCCTGTGCGGACGCTCCCCTCTTGTGTCCAGATGTCCCCACAGTGCCAGCTTCCTCTGCCCAGAAACCACTGAACTGGGCTCAGGCTGAAACTAAACCAAATCAGGAGCAAGGACAGAGCATTTTACTTTACTTACAGGAACACGTCAAATCACCTTATCACCTTGTTGAGGTTTACCGCATGTATTATGTGTATGCGTGTTTATCATGGATAGTTCATGTGTGCTAGTGTTTATGGGTACAGTGTTCTCACCACAAGAAGTCAGAAGGCCGGCTATTAACAAGATTCCCAGCAGTTATTCGTGCTGAGATTATAAGACACTGGGGCTACTGGTGAGCTGGACTAGGCTAACTGGAAACAAGTTACCAAGAAGAAGCAGGTGGATTTGAATGTAGTGGAATGAAAAGCAATGGAGTTTTCAGCTCAATGTTTTGATTCATATAGTTTTTTTCCTGTTTCCAGGCAGTCGTTTCAGTGGATTCTGAACTGAACCGAACTGAACTGAAAAAACCCGACTTTGAAAGGAGTGGTCGAAATTACATTGAGATGCGATGCGAGGTTGAGACACACCAAGCTGAAGTGAAAGAACTAGCAGCGACATAGTCTGACTGTTGCGGAGCTTGACCTCGCCTGTGTCAGAGCCAGTCAGTTTGAAAAAGTGGCACATGAACACGCTGCACAGACTACAGCCAACTAGCATTTATGTTCTACACCTGCATGTCAGAAATAACTCTCCCTACCAGCATTTGGCAATATCTGTATTCACCACTGAGAAAGGGAAAAAAGAAGAGCTAGACTACGGAAATCCAAGCTGTAGACCAAGCAGCTCTCGTTCACAACAGCTGCTGTTTGTAGGTGCTTCTAACTGAGAACATGTCTGATAAGAAATTGCAAATGGCACTGGTGTTCTCTGCCCTTGGTCTTTTGGTTGTGGAAGAAGAGAGGAGGTTATGGAGGTGAAAAACAAGGAGAAACTGCACTAAATGTGTGGAATCATGGATACTACAGCAACAGGCTGAAGGGGCTTTCCCAGGCATTTCTGTTGTTGTGCACTGATTCGCTTAGCTGAACAGCCAATCTCGCCAACAAGCCCCGATGCCGATTCAACATGGCGAATCAGCCGAAAAGCCGCCAACGGGGTCCGACTAGTGCCAATGGTGTGGGACACACAGGAAGAGTGAAGGCGACAGACGCTCACTGACGGCCTGACAGCTGCTGCAGTCATTTTTTGCTATGACTGTTGGATTTCACCTATTTATAACATGTAATTATGGTATGTAGGCACTTTCTAGCCTAAAATGTATGGTGTAGTTTATGCTTACAGAAGCATAACAACTAGTTAACAGTACCAGCCACATCATGGAGTGAAAACATTTGAAACAGCTGAATTTTGTTGGCCTGATATTTGGCTCTGGGCAGATCAAGTACAACGGGTTCATCAGAACTTTTCCACTGAAACGACTGCCTGGAAACAAATCAGAAAAAAACAAAATTAATCAAAACATTGAGCTGAAAGTCACAAGGAGACAGAGGATAGTATTAATTTTCTTCATTGAGGGTTTTTGTTCATTTTTGTTACATTTACTTGATTTGGATCCTGTTTCTTGTAGACATAATGTAGTTTTATGGAAAAGTAGAAATGTCTAAACTGAGTGTAAACTGGCTATTAGTCATTTATGGCCTCCTATCAACTGCCCTGTTGTGGATGTGCTGGCAGCACAAACAGACATTTAGCCATATTTAACAGAAACGGGTTTGGAATGAGACTACTGAGCACCATTAAAACCCCAAAGTGAGCTGATGTGCAGATATAGATTTCATTACCTCCATTTACCTTGCCTTTTATTCACTCGCTGACAGCGGTAAACAAAAAGCAAAGAGTTTAAAATGAACGACTCCTTCCTCATGAAAGCTTTACAAAACACTGCAGGTAAAAATGATTGTGACGTTACATTTTATAATCTAATCTTGCGGCAGACTGCCTGTGCCAGCAACACTTCAGTGACACTACCTATCCTGAGGAAAACATGGAGAGTGAAGGCAAATGTCCAAGAGACTCAGTGTTACACACACCATCACAAAATGAAGCTGGACACTGGAGCTCAAGTTACCTATGGTATAAATGACATGAGTTCTGATAGAATGCAGGAAGAAGAGCTTTTTAGTCATAATTATTGGTTTAAGTCTTCTATATACAGGCTTCCACAGTACTGTGACGACCTGGAGACTTATGCTAATGGATGTGTACAGTGACAGCAGATGGTGCAGTCAATCATAAACACCTCTCATCTCGTAATCACAAGCCAGAAGCAGGCCAGGGATGCCTGGTAGATACACCACGGCACAACACTGACAAATACAATGATCAACAACCAGTGACATCTCTCAGCAAACACAAGCACGAGCACATGCTGTCAGATCTGCAAACATGGCAGAAGATCCAAACTCTGAAATATGTCATCAGTGCTGCATCCTATTTTGGAAGTAAGCAGCTAGAGGAGAGTGCCTGCATTTAATGACAAAAGAAATCCCAAATCAGGTGAAAAAATTAAAGTTTGCCAATCCCTTTAACAAAGAAATACCAAATCTATCAGAGTACTCTCCAGTTCCTCGCTTTTGGGAGTTTGAAGGAAAACATAGCAGCGGCCACGGTGCCTCCCTCAGCTCTGTCCATTTCCATAAATGCTGCTGGCTGTCTCAGCTACACCAGGAACACTGCTAGGCTAAATGCCCTGGCATATTATTTCCCTCCTTCGCTCTCTCACCTATTCTGAACCAAATGTTCATTACCATGCAGCCTGCCTCGGAGAAAGAGATGGAGAAAGCAACGAAGAGTACAGAGCTGAGATCATTGACAGCTTGATGTGACGAAGGTCAATTGAAATAACAGGTTCTTGTGTGTTTATATTCTAAATGGGCCACTTGTGTTGGCTGTTCCTGGCTTTCTGCAGAAGAAGAAGCTGGAGAGCACCGTGGCTATAGGACTGTGTTGAAAGTGGAAGGCCGACACACACACACACACACACACACACACGCATGTACTCTCACTCAGCGTAATGAGCAGGTTATGCTAAGGCACAGGCGGCTAAAATCTGTAATTATAATCAACCTCTCTCTCTCCACCTCTCCACCTCATCTCCATCTCCATCTCCCTCCCCTCTCTCCATCTTTTTTTCTGTCTACACCAGTGAAGAGGCATCAGGGAATCCTTCACTAAGCACCAGCGGTAATAAGTTTATTGATTAACATGCAAAGATGAAGCAGCTCTTTCAAGTTAGTGTCCTTTAGACAGACTCGGGGAACTTCAGAGCTCTACAAGACCATTACCTCACTGGCAAGTCCCAAAACTCACTATGAACATATCAGATCTATTACTTAACATTAAATAGAAAACCTTTGCCAAACTGTGCTGTTTTGGCACAAGCTGAATACCCCCATGCTGCTTTGTTCATGGCCAGCTAGTTTCCACTAAAATGTATTGTAGTTGCAACTCTCCTCTGTTTTTAATGCATTTGTTTTTGTATGCAGGCAGGGTATGTGCCCTGTCAGGCGACTGGCAGCGCTGCATCTGCCAAACCATCTGGATTAGCAAGATCACATGTGACCCACATAAAGCAACTGGTGTCACCCTGCTCTCTGACATGTCTTGTTTTCCTACAGTTAAGTGCACCAGAAGTTGGAAGAATTAAGTAGCAAATGATTATTAGGACTTCTGATAAAGGTATGGATGGACAGAATAGATGAATGCATTCATCAAGTTACAGTATATATGACTTGGAAAGTTTTTAATCAATATAAGAAAAAGGTGGCGTTAATATATAAATTTTAATTAACTTTTTAATATCAATAATAATAATAATAAAGTGTCATTTATATTGCACTTTACAACTCAGGACGGGCCCAACGTGCTGCACAGTAAAAACATATCTATAGACTAAAACAATAAACAAACAATCAACCAATATTAAACAGTCAAAAAACATAGAACAACATGTACACAATTTATATGTTATAACTTTGAGATGTTCTTAACAAAACAGCACAACAGGCAGGGGAGCAACAAGCCACAGCAGTCAGTGCAGAATCTGGCATTTTTGTTCCATTTTGGGAACAACTAGCATTACCGCTTTGTGGGTGTATGCCTCCACCGACCAGTCAAATTCACAGGAATGGGCAGATGTGAGGTTGCTGACTCTGACCTTTGACCACCAAAATCTCAGTTCATCTTTGAGTCAAAGTGGACACTTGTGTCAAATTTGAAGAAATTCTCTCTAGGCACTTTCTGTGATATCGTGTTCACAAGAATGGGCCATACAAATCTCAGACAGACAACCCAAAAATATAATGCCTCTAGCCGCAGCTCTTTGTAGCATAAAAATGCCTGAACAAAGGTGTCAAGTATTTAGCTTCATGGATCAAAGATTAACAGCAAAGAATCTCTGCACAATCAAATGGAGATTTACAATGGACAGCAACTTTAACACCTTTGTTTTCATTTTCAAATACTTTGTTTTAGATAATATGAATAAAGAAAGATATGAATGATGAAGCTCTAGACCTGTGAGAATAACAGGCCCCTTGTGAATTTAGACTTGTCCACAACTATGCGTAGGCCTCAACGTATACCTATGCAGCAAAGGGGTTTATGGGTAAATGTAGGTTGCTGATGGTTGTATACGGTTCAACACACACACCTCCCAAATCTCAATTACGCATTGTTCAGAGCTGCGCTTCCTGCACAGCGATTGGGTGATCCGACTCCGCTCTGACTGAGTTGTAGCTGCCTGCTATTGGTCTGCTAGCAGCTACTCACACCTCGAACGCTGGAGCAAATTAGCATTACTTGGCTAGACTGACCACCTATGGTTACTTTCTCACCTGAGAAAATATAAACACTTAATTAAATGGCTGCTGGTTTGATCCCCAGACCAGCAATGAAACTCTGAGTGGGGAAAATGAAAGAATGCTATGCTTGAGCAAGACCTATATCCCAAACTGCTCCAGTGAAGCTGCCTAGTTTGTGAATGTTAGAGAAACTTTAAAAGAGAGAAACCCTGAAACAATGGGTTGGTTGAGCTGAGCTGTTCCAGGACAGTGATACAATCATGACCAGCATTCCACCTGCAATTTAACTAAATGTCTCTGCCCCTAATAATGGAAGCCTGACACAGAGAAGGCCATGGCTGATCCCCACCCATCCCCCCATTCTCATCATAAACAGAAATCCATTTGACCAGCCTGTCATGTACTCTGAAAGTATCAAACATCCTCCTGGAGGGTTACCCTCGCTCGTCACTCAGCCAGAAGGGAGTCCCTCAACTCAGGCTTCCCCCTCTGCCACCTGGAAGGTTCCTGGTGCGCAGCATGTCAGAGGCGCTATGAAGATACCAGTAAAAATGGCAGAGCAAAGAAGTCTCTCACTGCCAGTGCTTCTCTTGTGCCACTTTGATGTGATGGGTGCTCTTTGCTTTGTGATGTGGAGGAGCTGTCAGAGTAGTGGGCCTGTCACAGTGCTGTCTGCTTGTCTGTTGGGCTTGACAGATCCTGTGATGGAGCTCAGACTAAACAAAAGGGCTATCACCTTCCCTGTGCTCGACTGCACTACTCTTTCATATATGGGGAGAAGGGCGGAGAAGGCTTCCATCTTTCATGCAGAGAGAGGAGGAAGAGAATATGTCACCCTGCAGTCACCATCAAAAGAGATGTGATTGCTAAACCAATCTGTATCTATCTGCATCTGTATCAGCTGTATACTATTCCATCAATATATAGACACATTCTTAAAGTTGTATATTTACCAGTATTGTAGCTACACACAGTACACTCAAACATGTACAGTACAGAGCATGTAGGTATCTACAACTACCAAAGATGTAAGACAGAGGATTTGCAGTGTACGCCCACCAATCCTTCTACAGGAAGTCCCTGCTGTATGGACGTCCTCTTAAACGCAGCTGTTACTTGAAACGAGGCATAGGGAAAGTGATCCATTTTCTGGACACCTGGTGCCCACAGTCTACAGGTGCAGCGTGTGTGTCTGTGAATGTTTCAGTGAGGTGAAATAACACAGTAATGAGGAGAGAGTAATCACTGCTGACACAGCCAGGCTCTCACAGTAATATGAACTTCCTGTTTAAAGTAATTCTTATTTCCTGTTTGACTTGTACTGTAATTAAGAGGCCAGGGCCTTGACTACAGTGTCTGCAGCCTGCATTACGAGTTCAGTACAAAAAAAGCACTGTCTGGACTTCAACATATCACCATCTGTAAATCAAAACAAATGATTTGAGAGATTGCCTTCAGCAACAGATACAGTAAATACAAGCCATTGGGGTACTTAGTAGAAATGCTTCTGGCACTGCAAATAAAATTAATTCTTTCCCTTCGACAGTGTGTGGATATGGTCAGCTACATTTTCTAACATGCATGAGAAGCTCAGAAAAATGTAACTTTGAGATTTAGTTTCTGGGCTTTGATGCATACAGCATGTAACGTTTAAGTCACTCCTCATATTTACCCGTAATTTAACAATCACATCGGTCTTGAACCTGGGACCTGTGTGCAGGATGCTGCACAACACTGTATGGTCTATCATTGCCTGAGATGCAGTTGGAGAGTTGATGAGGATGATTAAAGCCTCACCCTACAGAGGTCCTCCTCACCTGACAGATTATGAAAGTGCACTGCTTTCTTTTGCTGTCCTCCGCTGAACAAGACAGCTCTTCTTTAAATAATGGTTTCAAATGAGGAGGAAGAAACTGTTCCCCAACACTGTCTCAGCATCTGGTGACAGAGAGCAGAGCAAAACCGAGAGAGACAAACAGAGTGAGAATGAGGGATCATACTGAGATTGTTAATAGTAAAAGAGAGAACAGTTTGAATTCCAGTGATGAAGGAGGAGATAATAAGATGTTTTGATGTGACACTAAAGACAGAGGGATCTAACAAAGGTTGTCAGCTAGTGCTGCATGGCTGCACTACAGGTCAGCTCGTGCTCACACAAGAACACACATTAACACAGCCACTAGAAACTAGTTGCACACTCAGTGAAATTCATTTGCACAGACACACAGAATACAGAACTCAAGCCTTGTCTGTCACTGCTTTATCTCTTTTCTAGCTAGCAAATACATACTGTATATTTAGCCATTGAACTAGTAGCTTTATAATTAAACAGCTTTACTGTGGTGCCCTGTGTGTGTTTGTGTGTGTGGGAAGAGTGTAGATCTAAGAAAATGCATACAAACCTCATTTATGTCTGTATGCATCCATATGTATATCACTGCAGTCTTCTCAGTGTGTATATCCTTGTAATAAACACCCACACATTTAGTACACTATAGTTCTGCACAGGATCTTAGTTAGCTGTTCCTAGCGCTGCACACTGTTCTACATCCTCTTCAGTTCTTTTTTCAGGCCTTGACAGTTCTCCAGTTACTCATACTCCTTCTTCCTGATGTTGCTGGTTCTTGAGACTGCTACATGTATTACCGCAGCTGCCTTCTGTTCCTTGTGTACTACCACAGTATTCAGTTGGTTAGCCTGTACCTTCCTGTCCGTCTGGATCTGGAAGTCCCACTGGATCTTTGCCCTGTCAGTCTCCACAACCTTCTGAGGTTCTCAGTACAGAGTGGTGTACTACTACTCTAGTTGGGCATCTTACAGAGGTACTCTTTGGTGCTCTGAGCTTCATCCAGGACAGTTTCCTTGACATTCACCAGGTCCCACGCGCCCTCTTTTCAGCTGGTGTCCAGTCTCTGGGTATTGGACTTGGGGTGAAACTGTCTGGGTTGTGAGGAGTTTCCAGGCCTTGACATTGGCGGCCTCTATGTCCTCCTTTGGCCAGCTATGTATATCAGCAGGCTGCCTGATGACTGACAGGATGTAGGAGTGGATGGCATTCCACTATACTGTGTATATTTATATACATATGTATTGTATATGTGTGTTTGCCTGTAGATCTACATCTGCAGCTTTTCCATTGAAGATGTCCATCTCAGCATAGATAATAAGGAGTGTGTGAGTATGTGCGTGTCTCCCCAGAGGAGTAAGTGACAGTCTGAAGAAGTGTGGCGATACACTTATTCACACTGATGGAGAGATCAGAGTGAAACATGGCAGACATTGTCATTGCATCTATACACCAAAGAAAGGAACACTTCCTTACACTGATGCTACAGTCCTGTCTGGCAGACAGTGATGCTCTGAAGACAAACAAGCGCATGGGACAGCTTGGAAATGGAAAGAAACAAGGAGAAAGACAGATGGGCAGGAGAGAAGAGGGGAGGGGAATGTTGGACTGCGCCCACCTTAAGATCCTGCTTTTCTGCTAGCTTTTTACTCTATTCTATTCTTTATTTCTTTTGCTGTTTCCCTCCTTGATTTGTCTATCATCTCTCTGTCTTCACGACATTCTGTGGCTTTTCCCTCTGCTCTGTCCTAACTTTTACAGCATGTATGTATGAACATTATTAGGCATGACACTAGCCCTCATACCCTCATTCTTTACCTCAGTGTGGTAGTGTGTGTGTGCGCTTCATGCTTTAGTGCATGCTGGCTGAATTTACTGTTACGTAGTACTTATGAATGTGATGCAGTTTGGTACTAAATGTTGGCGAGCTGTTGAACTTATGTACGCCTTATATTCTTTATGTGTTGCAGATGACTGATATGCTCTCAAGAAATAAACAGTCATGGTTAATCTGATGACTCGAGACTCTCTAACCGGAGTACTGTAGCGGTCAAGCCTGTTATTGCAACCACCACCTCACTAAATCTTACAATGGTCAAGGAAACTGTCCTGGATGAAGCTCAGAGCACCAAAGAGTACCTCCTGGTGGTCTGCAGTTCCGGGTTGCAAGCGAGAGCAGACATCTTTACAGCTCCTCTTGTCTGTTCTACGATTTTTCACACCTTCTACATTTTCAAGTCTTTGAACAAATTCTACAACTATTAAAATGCTTCCAAGAGGGAAAAGAGCTAATAAATCAGAAGCGAATGAGGATGTTGAAGCAGAAGAGGATTATATTTCAGCAGCGCAAGTAACAGAGATGTTGAGTCAGCAGAAGCAGATGTACACTGCACTGTTGAGATAACAACAAGATAACTTCAAAGGTTTTGTGCAACTACTTATGGAGACAAATAACAAGAGACTCGACGACATGACCAGAGAAATACAGGAGATAAAAATGAGTTTGCAGTTTACCCAGCGAGATGTGGATGTGATTAAAGCAGCCATGGGTGAACAGAAAATACAAACCAAGGAAACAAGGGATGATGTCTA
>NW_018127979.1:422614-434289 GCF_001952655.1 Monopterus albus | reverse complement strand
AAAAAATAGTAATAGAATTGATGAGTTTAAACATAAATATAAAGGTATGTGTCAATCAAGATATATGCAAGAACAGGCTCAATGATTAATTAGATGGAACATTGTGGGTGTGGTGTATGAATGTTAACACTTTGTAATAATTCTTTAGTATATTACTTGTGTGGTGTAGAAGATAATTATTTAAGAATGTAATTATGTAAGAATGTTAACACTCTGTTATAATTTTTTTAGTATATTACTTGTGTGGTGTAGAAGAGAATTATTTATGTAGAGATACTGCTTGCAAACCAATGATGGTAAGATGATGTCATGGGGTAGGACTGGATAAGTCTGACTTCTTCCTACTCCATTCAAGCATGTACTAGGTATAAGCAAATTGATATTGGATTAGCATTTGTTGGATATGTGCAAAATTATGTGTGTTGACATATTAACTGTCTTTACATGCTTGAAAGAATAAATCAAATCAAATCAAATCAAATCAAATCAAATCCATTGGTCAATTCACCCCTTAATTGATGAACGTATAGGCAACAAATATGGCCAAGCTGGGTTCTCCAACAGACACAAATGGCAGCATTCATAGAGTGAACTAAACCTTTTCACCAAACTAATGGTTAGCCAGAAATCCACATACTGTACATCTAAAAGCTCCTCATTGACAGTGAATAAACTGATTATTTGTTACTTTAACATGTACAGTGTTTAGTCAAAACTATATATTCCACAAAAGTGTTTGCATAAGTTCTATATACTGTTAAATCCTCCATCTAGGAGTCTTTTTTTACATGCTTTCACCATTATCTTAACAATGCAGCACTAACATGTAAAACAGCCCAGCAGCGCTCCACAATGTGCAAACCTTTGGGCCTGCACTGAATGCTTAGAATTTTTACTGTATTGATTTAATTGTGTTTTTGGTACTGGGGCAAATTTTATCATCAAAGACTCCTACAGAAATTACCGAATAGAAAGCAGACCTTTGGTTCTCCTCCCCATAACTAGCTAACCTCACCCTTAGGTAAAAGATGACTCCCCTGAGAAGATGCACTTGGAGAAATGGTGCAGTGTCAACACAGTGAAAGAGAGACCTTTCCTGAGGAACGTTTTGGATTTTAGAAATTTGAATAAAAGATGTTCACATGCCAACATCACATCTGTTGAACAGGTTATGAAGGACTACATCCAAACCTTTTAAAATGTATCACTTTTCATTATGATTTAGAGCATTTTTCTGTCTGAACTTGACCTGAGCCTGACACAGTTGAGTTTGCAGACATTTGCGTGCTCCAGCCATCTAGCCTAAAGTTTGAATTAAATATCCGAACTTGAAACGGACCCAAACATAATTTCTAAATTTCTGTCTGAACCTGGCCCAAACCCTCAGGTACCGATACGTCCCGTTGGTTTCGGTTCAGATATCCACATTCTGTTACGATGATTGGTGTGACAAAAGCAGTGCCAGAGTAGTCACCTCAGTAACAGGTTTCATTCTCTAGGTACCACAAATGTTTTTACAAAATGTCATGGCCATATATTCAATAGTTCTGTAACAAAGTGGTGGACTGACTTACAGACATCCTTATAGTTGTGTTTAACTAAAAAGAAACAGCTAGTCTTGTATCTACAATAAGATGGCAACTATCCTGTTCACAGAAAATCTGCATTGACTCAGTTCCAGATACAGTATCTGTAAATAAGTGACATTATTAGACAGCTAGGCTGAGTACAGTTCAACAAGGTGTAAATTTTAAGTGTGGAAGCAAGGAGTCAATATTAAACAGGGAAAGAACTAAACCGTGTCTGACCTTGACCAACATGACCTTAATCAAATAATGGTTTGACAGACATCTGTAAGCTACAGCAAATGTTGGTCCTCATGCTATGACAGCTGCACTTCCTCCCTTGGTTATTTGTGTACTATCAGCCAGTGAGCTCTGATGTTGCACTGTCACAGGCCGACAGCGAGATGACAGCAACAAGTTAAACAATGAAACACGTTGGAAATTGGCAATGAGTATTCAACACACTTGAAGCCTGACTACAAGTGGTGTTTTGTTGCCAGACTTTTTTTGTTAGTCTAGCACTGTGATGTGATAGATTGTTAAGATAATGGTGACGGAAAATTGTGAAACCCATAGCTTTGTTTGCCTGACCAACCAACAGGCCAGTCTCCTCTCTCTTCTCTCTCCCTTTCTCGATTTATCCCCACTTTGGCCATGTGATTAGTGGTGACATAGGGATTCTGTGCTGGCCCCATTGCTGGCTTTAGATTGGATCAAGTTCTAAACAGTCTATTCATAAGAATCAATAAATACACTATGCATGAAGATAGTAAGGGGCAGTGAGAAAGAGGAAAGAAGGAAGGAGGGCAGGATATTTAGGCTTTAGGGGACATGGAGCATTTGTTATGGCAACAAAGGCACCAGCCCACACTCATCTGTCATAGCAGTAGGACTTTTTGTAAGTTAACTGTGTAAGCATCGTATGCACTACTGCCTGTTGAAAATGAACCATTTGTTCTTGGGAATTTAATGCGGCTTCTCAAGATGTTGTGTCTGTGTAAAATTGTGCAGCTGACAAAGGAACAATTAGCACCTCTGTAAGTATTAACTGTTGCAGTATTAAAGTATGCACATAGCTGTGTTGAGAGTGTGTGTGTAATGTGTACCTTAATTTCAGGCTGCAGTGGGAGAGTGAAATAAATCAGGTCCCACTGATGTGTGTTTACCTTCCCTAAACCCCAGGGAACTTTGGGTAATTGAGCATGAGGAGATCAGCAATAGAAAATGCATTTTTCACTGAGACACATACACACACAATCACACTAACAAATATATACATACCCTTGTTGCTCACTGACACATGCAATGACCTTAAAGTTAGTGGTGCATGCCAGTGTTTTAGTTTTGTTTTTTTGTACACCACCATAAAGACAGATGTATTTGTGACAATAGTGTAATTTGCTTGTTACAGCAAGCTGCCAGCTAACCTACCCGATATAAAGACTGAAAACAGGGGAAACCAGTTTTTCTCTTTCCAAAGAAGCTGCAACTATCACTCCATTAACCGATTAATCAATTAGTCGAAACAGAAAATTAATTGGCAGGTATTCTGAAAATCAATTAATCATGTACTGTAGGTCTCTTCAAGTATTTTGTGCTTCTGGCTTCTCAATTTTCAGATTTTCTTTGTCCTTTCTTTAAAATATGATAAACAGAACAATATATTGATGACATTTTTCACTTTTTCTGATGCTTTGTAGGTCAAATGATTAACTGAAAAAAAAAATCAGATTAATCAACAATAAAAAATAGTTATTCTTCAACTTACCAGCACCTTCTACAGCTTACTGTTTAACATGTCATACCTTGTTTGTTTAATCCATAAAGTCTATTGATTAGTGACTTTAGAGGTGCTGGTAGGGTGATGTTTTACTTCTGGATAAAGCCAGGCTAGTTAGCTAGTGTTTCCCCAGTTCCACTCTTTATGCTAAGCTAACTGGCTGCTCTTGATAGCTCCACAAATTTGAGAGTGGTTCTCGTCTAAATCTTGGCCAGAATGTGAATGAGCTGCTTTCCCAAAATGTCAAACTATTCCTTTTATCTTACAGCAAACTGTGGCATTACCAATAATGTTCAGTAGTTGGGTTTCAAAAAGCTACCGATACCACACACATACACCAGAGCAGAGTAATACAGCATCTCTTGCTACTGTATGTATTTGTGCATCTGAATAAATGCATGGGTTTATGTGTGTTGGAGATTTGTGTGTGTGTTTCTGTCAGTGTGTGCATGTTGATGGCATCCCTGTAGTCACAGCTCCCCTGCTCTTGTAATGTATCCATGTAATGGTGTAATGAAAATTCATGATGAGAGCATGTTAACTGCATTAGCCAGTCTCCCGAGTTTCAGCACATGAATAAAACGAACAAGGGGAGGAAAAGAAAACAGGGAAACTCATTTTGATGCCTAATTATTTTTGGACTTGACAGCCTGGCAGCAGCCTGGCCTGCGCCTGTATGTGTGTGAGTGTGTGTGTATAGGTCGTCAGTGTTGCTGAGTAGATGCACAGCGGTAAGCAGGGCCCTTCATTATGGGCCATAATGAGTACAGCCACCCCAGATACAACAACCTGGGAACCTTTGTTGCATTGTTTTGTTCCAGCACCTTGAGCAACAAATCAACACATTTACAAGGCTCAAGTGCTTACTTTTTTTTTTACCCCTCTAAATATGTAACAGGGGCAGATCTTGTCTTGGTCTAGGTTTCCCCACTTTCTTTTCATTATGTGTGCATACACATTTTGACATTCACAGATCATTATCACTAGAGTATAATGCTCTAATGCTGTTGCAAACATGTATGGATTCCAGCTATTGCAGTTATTTTAACTGTACATGTAACCAAATAAAATATGCAGTGTTTCAGAAGAAAATATTGACTGAGCTGAGCTGAGCTTGGCTGAGCTGCATTCAACCGTATCGGTATTTCTTTGTGGTTACTGACATGTATCTCTGTAATCCGTGAACAGTTGGTGTTAGTTTATTGGAGTCAGATGTTGTCCTCAGCTTGTTTCACTCATAACAAAAATAGAGTCTCCTGGAAACTGTGGTTTGTTTGATTTTGCGAGTGATGTCTCAGGGAGAGAAACAAAAAAGGCAAGCTACTTAATATGATCATTCTGGGAAGAGTAGGAGATGGTGACTGAGACCTTTTTGAAAGGCAGATGCCCTGTGTATGGCTAATATTCAGTTGACCAAAGGTTTTCTACCTTAGATAATTAGAATCACCTGTGTTGCACAAATGGCAGTGTGTGTGTGCGTGTGTGTGTTTAATCAAGCCCAGGGGACTCGATGAATCCTTCCTGCCCATGATGGAGATGCGCTCCAGTGCAATGGATACGGCATGGGATTCCCCAAATTACAATCTCCCAAGATTAAATACAGAATGAAAGAGAAACAGGGCATCCGGGTGCCCGTTATTGGTTTATGATTGCCCTTATCCTAACCATGTTAACCTCCTGATTGCCTGAACAGACATTATTAGATACTTCCACTGGAACAAAATTTAAAGAGGAGACTAACAGGCAATCATTACCATCAGCCCATGTAAGGGCTTTAAATCCAAGGACACAAAGAGAAAGAGAGAGCAAGAGAAATAGGGGAGCAAGAGGTGAGGAGGCGGGGGAGGGGGTAGCGGGTGTTCGATCGTCGATTAAAGTGCAATTGTGCAATTTCATTCCTGTTTCAGCACAATGAGGAATGAGATTAAGCTCAATTTGGACCTTTTCAAGAGATGCCCTTACCTCTGTCTGAGGTGCACTGTGCAACATACACAAGCAAGAACACATGCACGTGCACACATATACACACCTACACACCCCTGGAGCCCCTCACCATGTCAGCACCCCTCCAGGGAAATCAGGCGTCTGGAGACAGGTCAGCCCTGGCCCATGTATATATTCATGGGCTTAATCTGGCATCATTTCTCTCTGCTGCTGGAAAAAGAAATGTATTTAATTTACACAATCCCCATTTGGCCTGGTCACCAAGGAGAAATACATAGGTAAAGTGGGCCCAAAGTCGGGACTGCACCTCTTTAGTTTTAAAATAGGACTGTGTGCATATACAAGTTTGTACATTTGGTGTGTGTATATACTGTATGTCAACATGTATAGCATGTCTGTGGATTGCAAAGGAGCAAAAAAAAAAAAAAAAAAATATCATATTTCAGACCTGTACAGTACAGCCAAACAGTGGCAGGGGGGGCGCCGATTTTTGTGCTAGTCAGTTTGAATGGGAGGATGGGAGTTGTACCCAGCAGATGCTGCGTGTGTATTAAACAGATTAATTATTAAAACATGCTTGACAGATGAAAAGTGGGTCCTCAGGCTATAAAGGAAAATGTTTATTCTTCTGCCATAGATTTTAGTACACTAGCTTCTGCTCTCAACTTATCCGGCGCCTCAGTGAAGAGAGTAAACACTTTCTCTGCTCTGTGTGTTTGGAATCACATACATTATCATTTGAAATGGCCGCCTGGGATAAACCTTCAAATATGAATGTGTGTTTAGTGATTGGGGTGAAATATGATTAGTGTGCAGTGCCAGCGTGTGTATGTGTGTGGGGTGGGTCGGGAAGTTACGTAGCCTGAGGACAGACCCAATCACCTTTTTTCCAACTGCACACCCAATAAAGTCATGTTATCCTTGTTCTCGCCTTCTTGTGAAATATTTCTTTCTGTCCAGCAGTTTCCCTCTGAAATTTGGAATTTTTCTCGCTAGCACTGTAAATATTTGACTCTAATATATTGCCACAGGCGTGGGGAGTGGCTGTTATGATTATCATGTATGTTCAGTAAAGTCAGATAAATGTTCGTTTCACATCTCTGCTGTTTCCATAATGTCAGCGAACATAAAACTGAGAGGTGGTTAAGCCTGTCGGTCATTTTTACCACCAGTTGCTGTGATCTGTTTGAGCAGTTGGATGTGTGGTTATGTGTTATGCCGTTATTAGTCCTCTTTAGAAATAGCGGAAACGTCTGAGGGGAGAAGAAACCTCAGGGCTATTAATATATTTATTTTTTCATTCACTTTGAGTTGGTTGTGGTCTAAAGTTTGTGCGTTGTTCACTTCCTGTAATGTAAACTAAAGATGCCAAGTGGTACCTCAACCATCTTCTTGTTGCAAGTTGCTACAATTATGGAGTTGCCAAGTTGCCAGAAATTATGCATCCTTTCTTAGCTGTGCTCTAATGTGATTTGTCCACCCTAGCCTCAGCCGCTAATGTTGCCACACTGACCCGACTTCTACAGCAAATACTGGAGCATGTGAGACATTATTTTAGTGCAACAGTGTGAGTGACTGTAAATTCAAACATCCAGGTTGGCAAAACACACTGATTCTGATCTCCAGGTTTAGTAAACTATAGCTGTTACAGTATTTTAATGTGCCAGTTAGATCAACATTTAGTGGAATAGAAGTATCAAATTGAAATTGGTATTGGCCAGTACCCAACATGAAAAGACTCCAGTCATGATCAGGGCCTAAAGAACACTTGATGGGACATTCCCAGTTAATGGTTTGGTGGAATGCAATGGCATGTTTTAGCAGTGGGACAATACAAGTCAAAACTGTTTTCAGTTGCATATTCCATGATTTTTCATTAAAAGCTGTCTATGCTGTAATGGGATTGTTGTGACTATAATTTAAAATGTGTAACCTTTTGACAAAAGGATTCATAATAGCTGATCTGCTGTGAGGTTGATCATGCAATGAGAGGAGGCTCGCTGGAAGATAAAATTGGTTTCTACTGTCTCTGAAAATTAAATTATTTAAAACTTTTATAGCTGTCTTTGCAATTCTGCATGCACTTTTGAGACGGTCCCTAACGTTAGCTCAGAAAACCCAGCTTGTCTTTGCCTACTGTCATGTCAAGCAATGAGCCAGACTTCAATATATGAGAGACAAAAATAACACCATACTGGTAATGTTCAGAGAATGTTATCCACATACTACATGTTTCATTTCTGTATAACATTTAGCATGTAGTGTTACATTACACCCTAAACACTTTAACAAATTACAGTTCTCTGTATGGCTTCTCTAGTGGCTGCAAAACTCCTGCTAATATACTGTACATCCACCAGTATTACTGTATTACTATCAGACAAAGTCTCAGTAGTCATTGTTTGCCTTATTTTAGACAACAGCAGTGCAGTGCATTGAAAAAGAGCCCCAGGAGAAGACAAGAGGAGGGGAGGTGTTTGCAGCAGGACACATCTGTCTATGGCACAAGGCAGAGGTAGAGAATAAGATGCCACCTGCTCATGCCATTTATCCAGTTCTTGGCTGCATGTAAATAGATGACAAATTATTCAGTCTAGGGTCTGAGCATCCAAGCTCCTTCTGAAGGTGAAGGCCAAGGAAAATGGACCGGTTAACTTCCCAGCAGCCCTTAAAGATATGCCCATTCTCACTCACACTCACAAATACATGAGCATGGAAATAAGTAGACAGAGGACAGATCCAACCAGCTTTTCTTCCAACTGTTCACCTAATCAAGTAATGTGATCCCTCTTCTCACTGTGTCATGATAGATGTATTTCTCTCCATTGTTCCCCTTCCAAAATCTTGACTTTTCAATAAAGTAGTTCTAGAGCTATGTTAAAGACAAATGATGGTTACATTATGATCTCTGCTATTTCCATAATATCAGGAAACATATAAAAGCTGAGAGATGGTTACAGTAAACCACACATATACACATACAAGCACTCACACAGAGAATTAAATCATTTCTCCCACCCCCCTGTGCAACATGGGTTGCTGGGCCCCCTGTTGCCTCATCTGTCAGCCCCCACAACCAAACACACACACACACACACATCAGCATCATACATGCAAACAGTCCCAGAGGAGAGGGTCTCAGATGCAGATGATCAGTATTTGTGGGCGGCTGAGGGATTAGCATCCCCCTGCACTGACCTACAGGTGTAGCCCTGGGTTACAGCAGACACTTATCTTCCAAAGCATCGCTGAGCCCTGACCCCTGGCCCTCACCAAACACACCTCACAGGAAAAAGACAGACAGACAGATGGGGGAGGTGTTGCAGGCTACGGGAGAAGAAGCTATATGTGCATATATGTATGTATGTGGATATATAGATTAACAGGTGAAAAGAGTTCCCATTGTGAGGAGAGGATTGAGGTTAAATTTGATACTACTGTGTTTTAGTTAAGTTAATAATTAAAGACTAGTAGGAAGTGAAGAGAACAATAGTTAAACAATAATAACTGAACATCTCAAATTATGCAAATTTTCAGGTTTATATTGTCATTTAAGGGTTCTACTAGAAAACATTCACACCAGGGGTGTTGCTAGAACTAAAGCGCTACTGGGGCAAAGGCCCCCATTACTCAAATCACACCGTTATCTTTCTTGAATGTCTACTGTATGAATAAAATGTGCTATCCATTGTGCTATGTGAACTTACCTTGCTTAACCTACGATTCCATTGCCATACTGTTGCTACGAAAACTGAAACAACTACTAGTAAAGGTAAACTTGAAGAGATATTAATCTTTATGAAAATATTTATTTCAACATACATTAAGAACATTCACAGCATGTTTTATGGTATAAGTCAAGGACCTGTATTGCACATTTTTTTTCCATTCTTCAGCATTTCACAATTATAAAATTTGATTGTCAAGCAGCTGCAGTTTGATTTGTCAAATGTAAACTTTCACAAGTTAATCTATCAACAAATCACTCATTTAAACACACACACACACACACAATCTAATAATTTTTTTTGTAATTCATAAGGCCCAATAACATGGATGCTCCAGCTACAGTACTGCAGTACTGTTAGGCACGTTAGCTGTGCAACTTTACATTGTGGGTAATGTAGCAAGTTAAACAGGCAAATTTTGTACACAAGCATTAGAATAACTTTAAAATAGCAACACGTACAGCATCAGGATGTGAGGTAGACTTACAAGCAGTTGAAACAGATCCACCTTTGAGCTTCAGTCTGGAAGTAAATCCAGGGTTGTACTGACCCTCGTTTAGAAAGCACTCTGAAGTGAAATCATTAGTGTTAACACATAACATGCAATGTTTTAGGGATATCTTCAGGAACATTTCCAAAATAAATATACAATATTCACAGTGTCTTTGATGGATCTGAGGATGGAATTAGGTAGCAACATTTGTGCTCGTTTGTGCAACGAACATCTGAACAGAATCCATGCTTTCCTCCAAGCTGTGCCATGCTGCTGTTTATCTGCTGTTCTAGTGGGAAAATCACAATGGTGAACCGGTAGCACCAAAACTGTCACGTCATTTCGTATGACATCATAAAGAGAGACAAATCCAAACAGTGTGTCGGAGCATGGGTTTTTACAAATGTGGAAAACAGGCAGGGCTGCTCTTTTCTCATGCTGTGTGTGTCTCTACACACACCAGAGACCCATGTGAGTGTCAGAAAATACTCTAAAAGTGAATTTTGCATAATATGTGTCCTTTAAATATCACGCAAAAAATATAATTAGGGTCCATATAATTGAATCAGTTTAAGCTCAGCATACTGTGAGTACAGAACCAGTGCTGTATTAGAAGGCTTTATTTATGTACACCTCTTTTCTTCTTAGATAGATAAATGGATAATTTTTACCAATTAATGAATAATTACCATTATTGTGTCGCCTCAGGTATTTTTATTTGTTTGTTTTTTATTTGTTCTTTTCCTCTGTGTGCTCACTTCATCATTTTCCTGTACGTTATTACATTTTTGATTTAACGCGGGAGAAAAGGATGGTTTGATAAACAGTCAAAGTCAAAACAGTGTGAAGATTGAGGTAGACAAGAAAAGGGCCTTTGGTGGTTGACGCTCATGTTTTGTTTGCTGTAATATCATCTGAACCTGGCTTGTGTTGTTGCCTCCCGTCGGACTCGCCTCGTTCTGTTGACATTTCTGTGTTGTTTGTGCAAAGCGGTCCATTTTCCCCGCATCAAAAGTGCTTTTACGTATGTGTGTCAGGATGTCTTTGGTGCTTACCTTCAGCTTCTGTCAGAGAGCGAGAGCAGGGCCTGTGCTCAGGAGCAGAGGGGGGAAGGCTGCTTTGTGCCCTAAGCGTTTTTAGTGAAGGCAAGAACTGGCTCAAAGGATGTCACGCACACGCAAACAGACATTAGTACATGCACACACACTGACAAGCAGTGTTTTTGCTCTCAGCTGCACTCCCAGTAAAAACCAAGTGTTTGAAATGAACGCAGATTCATAAATTTCCCATACACACTGTGCTCATTACACAGGTTTCTTGCCTGTATTTGTCTTTCTCAGAGGCTATAGAAACATGAGGGTGGTGAAGGCAGCTTTGATCAATGAATGTAGAGTTAGGACTTAGGACACAACCAAAGGAAAACAACCCACAGTGTGAAACAATGTGTGTGCAGCGAGAGCAGTATAACAAATTGGCCTTCTTTATGAAGCCACAATTACAAAAAGATGTTCACACGTCTTCCTGCGTCACACAGCAAATCCACCAGATGGAAACTGCAATCTGCTGCTCTGAATGGTCTTTTACATGTAGCTGGCGCTGTGGAGAGGACAACGGGGTCCGACCTGTACTGTGAACTTTGTAGACACTGGGAATTCATTTCATTAGTGGGGCTTTTGAATAATGTTATTCTCGTGCTACATACAATAATTATTTATTGTAAGGCTCTTGAAAAATTAAAACCAATACTTTTTGGCAAGAGATTTACATTTGAATCTGACCTTTAGACCTTCAGACGCTGTACTCCATTAACAACAAAGATCCTCAGTACCATATACAAACATGTCCTGACAACAAATCACCACAGTTCTTTCACGGTTGTTCTGGAGTGCAAAAACATTGTAATAATAGTTTGTCCATATCCCTGGTAAAAGCAGTAATGCAGGTTTATATTGTGCTTCCCAAATATATCATACAGATCTAGTTATGATGCCTTCAGCTGTTTGTCACCCAGACCATGGATGTCCTTCAGAGTACCTGACGGTTTAGATGAGCTTGCACTCCCCAAATATGATGGTTCAGGTAAACAACACTAATGGTTCATCTGAATGCCTTAATGATCTGTGAAGTCAGAAAGGTGCAAGTTTATCATCAAAACGTTGTCCTGA
>NW_018127979.1:419761-422289 GCF_001952655.1 Monopterus albus | reverse complement strand
GGAAAACTGTTGAAATCAAAAAATGACATGTGCTTTATGTCTGAAACATTGGTTAAATCTTAGACATTAATACAACTTTGGGTTAGGGAAAGGTCATGGTTTGGGTCAAAATTACTACCTTGTTACACTGTAAATGTTAACATGGAGTTTGCTACAAAATAATGAGTGGGGCTAACTCAGTTTTTTCAAGCCTGTTATCAACACTCATTTTAAATAAGTTACTTGAACCTTGGGGTCAGAAAAGCTGACTCACTCAATGAATTTGAGTTTGATTAACTTAGAAAAAACAAGGTAGGGAAATTATGCTTTTTCAGGGGTGGGATAACATTTGACCTACACTGGTAGGTCACTCACCCACAAACTGTCCACACTGGGCCTGCACCCCACCCTCTGTGACTGGCTCCTGGACTTTCTGACTGGCAGGCCCCAGACTGTCAGGACTGGCAGGACTTCAGCCAGCATTATCACAAACACTGGCACCCCACAGGGATGTGTCCTCAGGCCCATACTCTACACCCTGTTCACCCACGACTGTGTTGGCTCCCACAAGGACAACATCATCCTATAGTTCGTGGATGACACGATGACAGTGATCAGGTCGCATCACTGGCGGGGACGAAGCAGCCTACAGTAGGGAGGTGGCTGGTCTGGTGTCTTGGTGTGAGGACAATAATCTCAGCCTCAACACGGACAAGACGAATGAGATGATAGTGGACACGAGGAAGGAGAGGGAAATACAGCTATAAAAGTTTTAAATAATTTAATTTTCATCAGCCACTGTTCATCCGGGGGCTCGAAGTGGAGAGGGTGAGCACCTTCAAATACCTGGGCGTCCACATCAGTGAGGACCTCACCTGGACACTTAACACCACACAGCTGGTCAATAAGGCCCAATGGCGGCTGTACTTCCTGAGGAGGTTTGGCATGTCGCCTAGGATCCCCAGGACTCCACTGCCCTCTCTGCAGAGCATTTACTACCACAGGGTGCGTAGGAAAGCTGCCTCCATTCTCAAGGACCCCACCCACCCCCAGCACGGACTGTTTATACCCCTACCCTCTGGTCGGAGGTTCAGAAGTGTGAAATGCTGGACCACTAGACTGAAAAACTCTTTCTTTCCGACTGCCATCAGACTCTTAAAACAGATGACTCAGGATCTACCTCATGTAATTCCATCTGTCCTGTTTACATACTCATTTTGCACATGCACAATTGCACACTCACTGCTGAGTATTTACACTCCACGGCTCCCACGTAACATATATTCTTTCTGCATTATATTGTGTTCTTGTTGTATTTTTATGTGCTTCCTTCACTTGCTTCTTTAAAGTGCCTTAGATTTGTGATTTTACTGCCTATGTAGATTTGTGTTATTGCTCATCTACTTTATATTTCACTTGTATTATGTGCTTCCTGTATTTGTGTTTGCATTTACCCCGTATCTCCCCGCTGTTCTGCCACCATAATCAGCCATCATGCCATTCACCTGCCGCTCATTATCTCCCAGTCCTGCGTTATATATATACACCCTGTTTCCCACTCATTCTGGCTGGTTCATTGACTATAAACTGTCCTGATGTGCATACCCTGATCTTCATCCTGCTCCTGCCCTTTCTACCGGATTTCTCTGCTGTTGACACTGACACGCTCCGGGTTTCCTCCACATTTGACTCTACATTTCCTGGTTTGTTTTCTGTTTTGTTGCCTGCTCTGAGTATTTACTTGTTTTTGAGTTCTCGTTGCCACTTCCATGTGCTGTGCCCGGCTCCTCCCTTCGTCTGCCGTAAGTGAGCTACTTGCCTGCTACGCGGCGGAGCGAGTGCACCTGATGGCTACTGCTACTCTGCTTATCTGACTGCTACTATTACTGTGCTTACCTGACTGCCCACTACTGACCTGACTGCTTGACACCTGTCCATCCTCTGGTTCCAGTGTCTCTCCTGTTGTCTCATCTGCTGTCGTCTCACCTGCCTGTCCTCCTGGTTCCTCACCTTACCTGTCCTCTGTTGCCCGCTGCACTTCCTGCCAGCCCTGAACCTGCTTAACTTCCTGCCACTCAACATTACCTGTTACTTATTTAATAAACTGCTTTCTATAGTTCCTGCTCCTCTAGCTTCTGAGTCTGAATCTGGGGTCCACACCACACCCATCCTAACACATTCATGTGGACGGCAAAGTGCTATGGATGAGAGGAAATACACGATGGGGATATTTATTGACCTAAAAAAAGCATTTGACACAATCAATCATGAGTTATTAATGGATAAGTTAGAAAAATATGGGATCAGGTGATTGGTTTTGAATTGGATTAGAAGTTATTTGACACAGAGGCGTCAATTTGTGAAGTTGGGTGAATACCAATCGAGTGAGCTGGACATTTTATGTGGAGTGCCTCAGGGTTCTGTTTTGGGACCTAAATTATTTATACTATATATTAATGATATATGCAAGGTTTCTGATTTAGTGAAAGTGGTTTTGTTTGCTGATGACACTACCATATGGGCATCGGGTGAAAACCTACAGCAACTCT
>NW_018127979.1:395119-419002 GCF_001952655.1 Monopterus albus | reverse complement strand
AAGATGATGTCATGGGGTAGGACTGGATAAGTCTGACTTCTTCCTACTCCATTCAAGCATGTACTAGGTATAAGCAAATTGATATTAGATTGTGTGTAAAAATGTGTGTTGTTATATCAACTGTTTTATATGCTTGAAAGAATAAATCAAATCAAATCAAAATCAAATCAAATCAAAGTAAAAATTTCATTGTACAGTGAAACACGTTTCCTAACTGTGCATATGACAAATACACACTTTGACCTTGGCCTTGACCTAGTAGACTTCCCAGCATGCACTGTTAGAGAGGTAACACTCTCCAAGGACTCTTTTTAATTTTGAAGAGCCCATTCATGCTGGAAACTTTGTGTGAGTCTATAATACATATTAAATTACATCGTGGCGCACCAAGACAACCAGTCAGTATGACTGGACAATAACCCTCAGTGCAATTTCTGTAAATATACCTTGTACAGGTCTCTAGTTTTAAGTACTCTATTTATATCCCTACTTATCTCATTTCACAATGAGCATTCCTTGTCTGTCTGTACTGTTTACTGCCTGTTTATACAGCTTATTTTGCATTATTTGGACTGTTTGTTGCTTGTTAATACTGCTTATTTTGTTATATTACACAGCCTTATGCTGGTTTACTGTTTACTTGCATGGGGATATGTACATACACACTGAGATGTACCAGAGTCAAATTCCTTGTGTGTCCGACACACCTGGCCAATAAAGCTGATTCTGATGGTTTTCTTTCTATAATTATGAAATACTGTACACTTATGTAGTAGTACACTTATGATAAACAAGTTCTTCTAACTCACCATCTTTAAGTTGTACTTTTTAAAATAAAGGCAACTTGTTAAATTTACAGTGTACCGAGATACATTGCATTAAGTGCTCACAACTTTAAATAAATATAGCTTACTCAAATTGTGCATGATCATTCTGTACACAATTATTTCAAACAACTTGACACAGTTATATTCGTTTACTTAATTTTTAAAGTAAGCTTGTTAGAAAATCTTCTGAATGCTTCTTTAAGTAATTTACCAGTGATTGCTAGATTATGAGATACTGAGGACCACACATCAATTGTGTCCTCCAAACTGGACAAAAGTCTTCAGGCCAGCAATGACAGTTCACACAAAACAGTCTGCCAAGTGATTTTTTTAAGGAATAAACTGACACCAAGCACATAGTGGTTTTAAAGCCACTCAAAATGTACAGGTTTGTTCAAGTGAACACTGCTCTCAGTTAGCCCACCCCACTCAACTCCACAAAGTGTATTTTTCAACTTCAAGTAGAGATTTCATCCTGAAACAAGTACCTGCAGACTGTCATCATCCTACCCAGCATCACCAATGTAAACTGAGGGAGTGAGCCTCTTCATTCCAAGTAACATGTGCCCTGTCTGTGGAATTGTGTTGGAGGCTGCCGACCACTAAGCAGTCCTGGCATTCTGCAGACAGGCCAGACTTGTGGTTGTTGTTTTGCTTGCTCCTTCTCAGTCTTTGGCTGCAGGCTATATGCAGAGCGCAGACAGCTCGTCTGTTCCCACACCAGGCCTCAGCACTCAAGGTGCTCAACCCCATACTCCACTCTGGGTGCATTAGCAAGAGAGAGCTGGTGGGTAATGCAAGAAAGAGAAACAAAAAGGGAGGTGGGCAGCAAATAGCTAAAATATGATACAAAATGTATGTGCTTATTTAGAAGCATAAGACAGGAACAGTGGGCCAGTTAAATACAAGAGGGATCCATCACCTTAAAGAATAAAGCTGTATATCATAACATCAGGCTAATTCCTAAAATGTCATTTCTTCTGCTTCATTCCATGCTTGATTTTCTGCCGTCAAAAATGTGTGACCACAAGCTTCTCCACAAAAGGAACATTCTAGAGTATGTTTGGATTTCCTCGGTGAGCAACTGTGACACAAGCTAACCGTCCCCTGTCAAATTCTTTCAATTAGACATGACAGAGAAGCCAGAGTGGTGTCTGCAGTGAAGTGTTTTTCAGTAGCAACTCGCTATTTCTTTGCCAAAGCACTAGGCACAATCCTAAACCTGGCATTTAAACAAGCATTGAAATATCAAGCCTAGAATTTCATTCCCATATCATAGATGTATTTTTGAATCAAAGCAATCTCAACAGAGCATGACATTGCTTTTCTTCACACTGCAATTCCAAAATAACCTTGAATCTCCTATAATGTCTGGTGGGTATTTATGAGAACCCAAGCTGGTATACTTTTCAGATTATTTAGTGGGCTTGTCCTAGATCATCCTGATCAGTCAGTGAAGGAACCAGCGATCGTACACCAGCAGAGACTCCGTCCTTGATACACTGACAATTAAAAACGCCATAATCATCAGCCAGAATGAGAGCAACAGACGAGCAGCCACCAACACTGGCGCCATCTTGCAACGATTGCTCTGCTCCAGTGTGGCCTCCCTCCCTCCTGACAGTGTTCGGTCACTGAGCTCAGACAGACAATCTCAGGCCTTTCCAGCTCAGACCTGTTATATATATGCAGTTTTAATTGAGTGATAATGAAGAGCGTTTGTCTGAGATGAGGTTAACAGGAGTGTATTAATTTGAATAGGGCCTTCTGGATTACATCTGACTCCTCAGCAAACAGGCCATTGGGCTATCCACACAGGGAACCAAGAGCACACTGCATTTCTTAATGCAGGGCAACATAAGGGTCATTAGCATGAGAGTCAGACCAAGCATTTATGTGTGTATGTGTCAGGGATACAGTGATGTTTATCCGACTTGACACAAACTTTGACAGACAAAAGTGCAAAAGGTAACACTTGAGCAGGAGAGCTATGAAGATAAAACTATCTCTCAATCATGATGTAGATTTCTATCGTTCTTCCTGTTTCTCTCCCTGTCTGTCCCTTTCCCTTTCTTTCTCTAACCTCCACCATTGTTGTTATCAAATGATACAGTTGCTCAAGCGCAGCGTTTGAATCCTAAGGACCTCTGGGAGCAGATTCGTCTCCACCAAGCCCCTTCTAACGGGGATTAAGAGGATTAAAAACCATAAAATGACCCCAGCTTCATGTCCCCAGAGCCAGGCCCAGCTTGCTTCAGCCTGGCCAAAGTAAGAAAGGAGTGCAGGCCGCAGGCCTTCTTTACCAACAGCCCCTTAAAGCTCCCTGTTAGCATGACAAAGAAGAGAGCAGTCCCCTGATCTGCCAAGGAGGCAGTACAATGGAGTGGCTGCTTTCTCCCCTGCTCATTTTCATGGAGACAAACAGCATTACACTTGGCAGTGACATTGTTCTAAACTCCAACATGGAGCCCGTCTTTATCTGTGGAGCTCAAGGTGTCATATTAATTATTTAAATCTGATGTGGATTTTCAGCAAGGGACCCCTCCAAGGCCTTACCCACAGCCAGAAGGTCTGGGATCTGCATTCGTTTGGTTAATTAGACCTGAAACCAAGCTTTGATCTCAACCAAAATTGGAAAAAAAGGAAATTTCCAGAATGAATTATTTTAGCCCTATTTTTTCACTATAGATCTTTCCTACTCATTTTCATCCTGTTACAATGTTGTGAACACAAATGTGTGTTTGTCACCCTGTGTGTGTTAGCCCGAATTAGAGTGCACAATGACAGAGTTTAGGGTTGAGGGTTCTGCAGTTAACCAGCTTCATAAGGTCAATGATGAAGGTAATTGAAGACCACTTTAATCCACTCGGGAGGCCTGACAGAACCATTTACTCATGTTGTCTCACAGAGAAGGTACAGTTGGACTCAGATGAAAGAAAAAAGGAGAAGATGGGGGAACAAGACAGCAGAAGCTGGGGTGGTCTCTCTTTCACAGTCCCATTTAAACATGCAAGAAATGAAAAGTTAGACAGGGAAAGACGGAAATGCAATATCGTTCAGAGCCAAACAGATTCATTCAAATACTTTATACCACAGTAAAAACATAACAACAAAGCTGTGATAGCTGTTCAGTGTAGGGTTCGCCACAGCTTTATGATTTCTACAGGCAGGTGGAAATCTGAGGTCAAGAAAAGTCCTGGAGGCTGATTCATTCAAGCCTGACTAACAATGAAGCCTAGCAGCAGCAGCAGCAGCAGCAGCAGAGTTGGCAGGTGTAAAAATATATCTCATGGTGTATCGTGGCATATCAGTTGCTGGCTGGGTTTAAGTTCTACCAGATGTGTTTAATAATATGATTGTGAGGATGGCTCACACAGGAGTGGGTGTGAGAGACAGGACAGTCACTAAGACATGCATTAAGCTTCCCGTTGTCACCATCTGAGATATATCCTGAGACAGCCCTCGCCACTGGATTCCATGTCTTTCGTCTTTGAACGGCCAAATTGACGAGTTTATGCATAATTGAGGCTTGTATTACGAAAACGAGAATGACTGTGAAATGGGAATGAATGGGGGATGAAGGAAGATCGAAGGAAGTGGGGTGGGGGCAGGGAGTAGTGGAACAACTTCTCTCCTGGTCCAGAGGAAGAGGAAGAGATGGAGGAGAAGAAGTAAGTAGAGCTGGGGGATGTCAGACAGTTGGACACATGGAGGAGAGAATGAAAACAGCCACACTCATCTAACATGGAGAGCTTAGCTGGATCTTCTCACCCTGCCCAACTACACACTGGGTCCCATTACTATCTCCACTGAGACCAGGCTGCGATGAGCTCTGGGACTGTAAGTGAATTAAGCCCTCTGGTCCTTGTGGAAAATTAATTTACTCTCTCAGCAGAGCTCACAGCTCAGAGAAATGCTCCACAGTACTACATAACTCTGCTGCGGGATGGGAGAAGAGGACTGAATTGTGGAAAGAGAAGGGAAACGGAGAGCATGTCTCTGTTAGTGTCACCAGTAAATACCACATTATCAGACACTAAATGTCTACCTTGTGATCACCATGACAAAAGATAAAATCCTTGATGCCATTAGAACTTTCCAGAGGTGTAAAATCCAATCTCTGTACAAACTTGTACAGAACTGTACAAACTGTTGTACAGTGTTTTTCTGCCCGATGAGCCTTAAAACACATTTAGCATATGTTATTCCAACTCGCTGGATCATGTTTCATTGTCTCACCAGTGTCTTAGGTCCATGACACACCAAGCCAGTGGTCGACCGTCGGCCATTATTGGGCTGTCGGTGAGTATCTGGGAGGGCAACACACAGCTGTTTACTGACTGTTTCAGTGACAAGCATCCATCTGAATGGGACTAGGAAACTAACAAAAATGTGCGGGGAAAACATCTCAATGAGGAATTATAAATAAGAGCAATTGTTTGCAGTGCAGGCTGGCACACATCAAATGCGCAGTAACAACATGTGCTGTGGTTAACTGACGTGAGAAGCTCAAACTGTTGGTAATCTAGCCTATAACCCTGTCTCAGAAGAAAAAACTGCCTATAAGACTATAGTTTCAACAGAGGTACTAGTGTGCTGCCTCTCGTTATTCTGACAAATCCATATGGCAGCAACATTATATATTGTCCATTTAAATAGGTCGCAATTTAAAACTTGCATCATATGCAGCTGTCTTTTATAGGTTTTTAAATGCTCAAAAATATGTTCCTGTCACTCTTTTGCATTTAAATATTGATGTGAATGATGTTTAAATCACCACTGAAATTCATGACAGTTGATGTTCTGACAGTCTAGGCTATGTATATATTAAAAGAAAGAAAAAAAGAACAAATAGTTGAATAGTTGCACTGAAGAGCCGACTGACAAAATCCTTAGTTGGCTAAAGCCCTAATTATCATTAACTAAATGGGAACAACAAACGATCATGCCCTCTACTCATTTTCATTCCTGATGGTATCCGGGATTGGGATGATGCCAACCTAACTTCCATTTCTGAAATTCTTTTTACTAAAGAGTCAAGCCATCAAATACAAAAATACAACTGAGATATCAAATCCTGAAATAATACCATAAAAGGTCCAAACTTGGTCTCTGTGGACCCCTTCCTGTCCGTTTTGTTGCCATCATTCTATCCCCTCCTGTATGTGGCCAATTTAACTTCTCCTCTTTGCTCCGTTTCTCAGATGTAGATCAAACTCACACAACAAATGTGTCTCACTCTAATCTCCCATTTATTTACAAGGGATACCCCCTAACCAAAGCATGTACACACACACAGACACATGTGCGTGTCCCCACACACACTCACACAAATGAAGACTTAATGACAGTAAGTGAAATAATCACCCACCTCGCCTGTAGCACTGTGGGCTTGAAGTTGACCCCCTGCACTCAGACACAAACTCACATACACGTCCACATATACACACAAGCAGCAGGGCCCTCTCCTCAGGCCCAAATGACCAACCCTCAATGAATACAAAGGATTGTGAGGATTAACCAGACATTTGGTCGGGCATTGTTCTGGCCTACTAAATGAGGTTTGGCCGGTGGCAGCCGGTACGGGGGCTGAGTCCTGCATGAAGCTGGGGCGGAGGCAGCGGCCGCCCCTCGGAGGAAGAGTGATAATTACCTCTTCCTGAGAGAGATGACAGCTTTGGCCTCTGCGTCCCTGAATCTTGGACATTAGCAACTGAATAGAGAGCTTTCATACTGTATATCATTTTAATCTTTCATGTTCAGATCCAGCAGATGGCTTATTACTGGCCTGGGTGAGGAGACAGCAAGGGAGACAAATGGCCCATGTCTCTTTTAAGGAGGGATGCTGGGGAAATGGCATTCATATAGGGCAAGAGCAGCAGATAATTGTATATCTGGCTGTTTGGAGGTGCAGTGCTGCTCACACACTGCCAGCCTATAAATCATAAAACTATTAATCTTCAGCAAATCCCACTCAGAAGGCTTGACAGAGGGCAGTGAGACTGGAAAAATGACATCCATCCAAAATATGAAGTATTCTTCTATGGCATGCATGTCAAGTCTTCAGGCATGCAACTGAATACATTTCATTTGTTTACATTTGCTTTTAACCTGCCTCTATCTAAAAAACAAATCTGGTGCACCATATAGTTCACAATGCACGTATTAAAGGATTGTGTATTATTCACCTAAGGCCATGACACACCAAGCCAATGGTCAGCCATCGGCTGCTTTTGGACTGTCAGTGAGCATCTTCGGGGCTCATCTTTCCAGTATATCCCACATCACTGGCACTAGTCAGACCCTGTCGGCAGCTTTTCAGCTGATTCAGCATGTTAAATCAGCGTCAGCCCTTCAGGCCATACAAAACGAGACCAATAATTACCTGTCCAGCAGAAATACGGCCACCATGGCATCACTTTTCGTCCCCTTTTGTTCTCTCAGTTGTCACAGTTGTTCAAAAGCCACACCAATGTTTATTCTGGCTTTGCTTCTTGCCCTGAATTGTAGCCAGTAACTACCCTTAGAAGTCTGGGCTTTTCTGGCGGGGAGAAGTGAGGGAGAGGGAGGCCAGCTAACTCAGTTCAAAACACAGGCTTTATTTCATCTTGGTAATATGAACACTGAATGTGGCCTTTGACGCAAAGTTAACTACATTACAATCCTATCTATATACTTAGAGCTGACTACTGTCTGGCTGCATGTAAAAGGTGTCTGTTCTGTGTAGTGGTCTTCTCGCTCTTACTCTGTATGCAGGTCACAACTTCTGGCAACAACAACAACATCACCTATAAGGCTATATGCCTTAAAGGGGAATGCCTGGCCTGTAACAATGGTCTCTGTTTGTGAATGAAAGCTGCAGTGGGTACCTTCCCTGCTATAGCTCACTAGCTTTAGCTTTAAAACAGAGCGGTAACATGTCTGCCTCCAGCTGCAACATCTTGTGACAGACTCTTTACTTGTACATCGACTGCAAGGGCAGAGTGTGCACAAGTAGGAAATAGGTTGACAGGCATGTAGACCATCCAATGGTTTTGATTGAGATGAGTAAAACTATTGGTCAGGCGTTTTTCAGCCCTGCTGCTGCCACAGGTGATGGATTTTTTTTATTTATGTTGTTATTGCACTTAATGTATTTGTTGCCATTGGGATGCAAAAGAGAATTTCAAGAAACCTTGCAAAAGATTATTGTGAAAGGAATTGCCAACCCTACTATTAGCTGTAGATTTCTGCAGTGAACAGCACTTGATCGCTAGGACAAATCATGAGCTACTGGCCTGTCAGAATACACAGACACCAAAAAGTAATAAAAATCCCAAACTGCCTAATTTTCTATTATTTGCAGAGGTGTATATGAGATGTTGAACATATGCTTTTATAATATTTCAAAGTACTTTGCATTAGAGAACAAATTACATCTCTGTTCCTCTGCAGCTCTCTTTCTCTCTCTCCAGCCTGCTGTCTCTCCTTTGACATCTCCCATCCAAAGAAAAACAATAAGGTTTCATCTCCTGCACTGACAATGATGCATGAGCCTGATGGAAAACACTTTTCAGGTGTTGTCATTATGGAGTCATTTTGTCCATAAGCCCCATGTGAAAGAAATACAAAGCCCAAAGTGTAATACTCTAATATCTCTGAAGCTTTTCATCGGCATCGTGGAGCCCTGGCTTTTGGATTGTCTCCTCTTCAATTACCTGATCTGTTAAACTCAGTGTGAAATTTAAAAAAAAAAAGTGCACAACAGTTGGAGCTCTGGAGCAAAAAGCCTTCTTTCTGCTCTCTTTCTGTCCTTCTGCAGACATCTCTTGCACAAGTTAGATATGTTTGCTACAGTATGTTGAACATTAACCCAACTTTTAACTATGAACAGTTTAAAACCACCCTTATGCCACATCAATTTACTGCTGAAACTAACCACAAATCACAGTTACCGCTAATATATGAGCATCCAATCATCGCAATGAATGGTTTCCTTCATTCGCTGTGACTTTTTTAGCTTAAACCTCAACTGGGGCACCTCCAACTTCTGATTTCACTCTGCTGTCTAGCTGCATTACTAAAGACATTGTGCAGCTCTGTGTTTATCGAGACAAGATGTTCTAATGTTTTTCAGTGACAGAGCTTGGAAAAAGGAGGAGGAGAAGCTGATTATTAATAAAACTATTTGTCAAATGAGTCATGTTAGAGAAACAGGTTCAAGGCCAACACAACATCTTCTTTGAGCCCATCATGATATCCTCATTTCATCAGTTACATCTTGTGAAGTCATGCTCACAATAGTGATGAAAATCCTTTATCTAAAGCATCAGATGTAAAAGTGCCACCGTTGATTCAGTTGGCCTTTAATTAACTTATTCCATAACAATTACAAATCTGTCTCCACCCACAACCCCACCTTCATATGGGAAGTGAGGGATCCTTTTATAAGGGACATTATGTTTGTACGTCTAGCATATGTACAGTGGTTTACCAACAACACAGCACAGTAAATGCTTAACAAATATTTACTGTCATTTTCTAAGATGTGCTGTCTCTTTTTTCTTTATATTTGAAAGCTGCGTAGTACAAAAATCCTAGCCTTTTATTAAAGACGTACCACACAATACAGGAAAGGAGCATGGTTTACACCTCTGCAATCCACCACCAAAGCAGCTGCCTGCTGATTAGGGGCAAAGAAAGAAAGCTGTCTTTTGATTTTTAACAGATAAACAAAACTGCGAGAAAGAGAGCCTCACTCTGTCTTGTCAGTGCTCCCGCCAGAAACAGAAACAGATTTGTTTTCAAAGTCACATGCAACCACAGCTGCATCGTCTTTCAGCTGTGGTTGGAGTTCAAAACCTCGCATCCTTCGATCACGGCAGAGTGAATGCACTACACTGGGTGAACACAGCAGATGTGAGGGGAGAGCAGCTCGGCCCACTCTCCGTGGAACTGCCAGCTTGCTTGCAATAAATAGCAACATCTGATAAATATGGTACAATCACAATTTTGTTTGTGAAATTCTAATGACTATCCCAATAGCTTTGTTGTGCATCTAACCTAAAAACACACACAATGAGTTCCACTTTAACAAAATGAAGCCGGCCTGGAATAGACACAGTCAATTTTGCATATTGATACATATTTTTTTTCTTTTGTTTCTTGCCTGCTGATGTTCCTGCTTTCACATGTTCATGTTAATTCAGTCATTTTATTTTCACTATGGACTCTCCCTTGTGACTAATTACCATGCAATTCTAGCACTAAGTGATGATTCACCCCTAGAGAATAAAGAGGGACATGCTGCTTTCACACAATGGACCAAAATTTAACCAGTATCAGAAAATTCCCGTTGGAGTGATTTGGCCGAAAAATCAGCGAGGATGTGAGCCAGTTATTCAGATCATAGTGTGTGAAGGTTGCCTCCTACTGCACAACGTTAAGTAGATCTGAGAGACAAGGAAGCATGAAGCTGTCTGGCTGGTTGGCCTGCGTGCTGGCCGAGCTGCAGGCTGAGTTTTCGGTCTCCTGTGCGCAAGTCATTAGAGAGCTGCAGCAGTGTGAGCTGTAGGGTGTCTCTGTTCTGCAGGGTGATCCAGCAATGACTTTGAAATAGAGCAGGACCATGGAAGTAGAGCAGATGGAACTAGACAGAGAGGAAGACAGGGAGAGGGAGAGAGAGTTAGGCGAGGCACGCCTCATTAGCACTATCCCAGAGGTGAGGGGAAGGGGCAGGGCAGACTTCCTGCTGGCCTCTCTGTGAATGGTGATGTCATCAAACTGTTCCCATTTGTCACCAGGACTGCACAGGGATTGAAAGGGAACAGCTGGAGCAGGGTTTGAGCCTGTGACCCTCTAATCACGGTGCAGCAGTCCTAGCACCTACAGGTCACACTGAACTGCTCGATCACACTCAAACAGAAAGAGCATCAATAGCATGCTAGCATGAAGCACATGTGCAGGGTCAGTCATACTGTTGTAGTATATGGGGCTCTGCAACGTTCTAACCTCTAATCACACATACACACATACCTTGCTCTTATCTGCCATCACCATTACATATGAGACATATTGAGCTACATAGTGAGAATGACGGCAGAGGTTGCAGGATTGGCATATGACCCCAATGTATCTGTGGAAACTATGTCAGGGATTTTATTAATTGGGCCACATCGCTCAAAAAAACTACAAATAGAAAGGACATTATCTAATAGGTGGCAGTCGGTACAGCAACAGAGAAAAAATATAACATATAACAAATATAATATATTTTAACATATTAGTGGCCCTCTGGAGCATTTTCCTCTGAGCCACTGTGCTGCTGCTGTACCATACACATATACAGTATGTAAGGATGCTCTCAATGGAGCACCGATAGAAGGACACCAGCAGTCTCTGGGAGATGTTCCTGAGCACCCGTAGGAAGTATAGTCTCTGCTGGGCCTTTTTAAGCAGTTTAGAGGTAGCTGAAGTCTGGCACCCTCTCCACACGGTCCCTGCTGATATACAGTGGCAAGATGTCAGTTTTCTTCCTCCTGAAGTTGACAATGACCTCCTTAGTCTTTGAGGTATTGAGGAGCAGATTGTTCTCCCTGCACCACACTATCAGCCTCTCCACCTCATCCCTGTAGGTAGTCTCACCCTGGACAGGAGACTCTTAATCCATATAGGAAAAAGACTGCTTGTTTAAAAGCACACCTAGAGTGGTGTGTAGATGTGTGAATGTGAATATATGTCTGTGCAGGCTTTTGAGAGTGATCATGAGACAAAGACGTGGCCACATGTTACAAAAAGCATTGAACAGGTGTTGCAGTAATTGTCCTCAGATCAGCTGACAACTGTTGCTCTCAAAGCACTGCGGCCTGTGAAATGAATGCTGTGTGTCCTTTTAAGTATTTTAGCAATCCCACTCATCTCCATTTAAACCTACAGCTGACATTTACCAGGGACAGAAGGCTGTGAATAATACAACAGTCTGCTTAAAAAAAAAAAAAAATTCGACTGCTTGGGGAACCTCTTAGTGCGACCAGGGCCAGAGCGTTAGATCAGCTACATGTTGCTGCTCTACAGTGAGCACAGACTCTATTGTTCACATCATGGGTGGAGCAGAGTGGAGGGATTTGGAGTTTCTTGCTACACTACCTTAAGTTACATATTATAGCTTTAAATGATCGATAAAAACTATTCATGACATGAAAGCATTCTCATTTTCTCTGTGTTTTCCTCATCTAAACAACAGGCAGATCATGTGTATGTTAAAACCACCACATTTCCACTTGCCAGAACTGTTGCAGATTGGTGAAAACACATACAGGGTAATTCACTAGTTTTTTCTTCCTATCCAGACCAAAACCGCTATAGTAGGTCTAGACAAACAGGGGGAGTTTAAAGACTGCGTAACTGTATTTGTGACCTGCTTTTTGACCTATAAACCTGTGGCTGTCTGGATGGAGAAAACACGACAAAGTAGTTTTTTTCTTTTTCTTTTTTTTTAGCTTCATGAATAAAATAAAGATGTCACATATCTTAAAGTGGATATTAAATATCATTAGCTGTAACTAGAATGTCTAACACCCTCTCACAGCAAAAGGTGGAACAAAAAATGAAGAACTGGTTGCTTAGTATTGTCAAGTCCTGTTCATTGAGCTCCAACTAACACACAAGCACCGCTGAAATCACAAAGTTGGTAAAAAACAAGCTGGTGAACATATCATCCTCACCAAACACATAATGTTAGCTAGCTAGCCATCATAGCATTATCAATATGTTGTTGTTTTGAGGCCGAAAAGTGAATCTCATTATGAGCCAACATTTATGACTGTTTGAAGGATCAGTTCATTTATATTCTTGGTTGCCAATCATCATTTTATCCAAACTTTAATCTGCAGCAAGCACAAGTTGTCGTCACCAACCTGATGTGACTTGTGGTGCATTCAAAAGCCCATAAATTTGTGTGGCTGGACTGGGAAAGGACCGGAAAATTCATCTAAAAATGTTTCCAGGTTATCCAGGACATGTGGGGAACCCTGTTATTATAATAAGCAAAGGCATGTATTTACACTTAATAGCTATTTTATGAAATAAGTGTGACAACTATGCAGTACTCTTTTCAGACTTTTTTCTTATATGCTTTTACTGGAAAATAGATCAAAAATCTTACAGTGCATTTGTCAATTACCCTGAAACAAGTTTAATAATATTTTTCAAATAATATTGGGCAAAATCATAATGATTTTTAATCTTCAATAAGAAATAAAACTATGTTAATCACCCTAAAATAACAAACCATGAGTTTGAATGACACTTTCTGCAGTGCATCAGATAATACAACTAATCCAAGTAGCTACAGGACAAAAAATACAATACAATGCAATAAGATGACCTCTTCCAATAAGAGGTCATCATGTTATATCTTTAGTCTTTCAGTTTTCCAGATGAGATCAAGTTTTCAACACTGATAAATTAATTTATAGCTTTGACTATCATCCAGTTAGGATTCAGAAAATGTGTTTGTTCTTTGGTTATGAGATGTAAATACAATCAGCAGCATATGTTTTGTTTACAAATCAATGCAGATAATGTACAGGAAGTGAGCTTTTGTTGTAGCTCTTTCACACACACACACACACACACACACTCTTCGCCCGGTATTGCATTGCTTCAGGAGGCAGGTTGGACACATCTTACTGTATATCTTTATCAAAACTGAGTTATATTAACATAATTGTCAGCTTTTACTGTATCTTGTCTCTTTAACATCATTTCAGTTTTATTTTTAGATGTGCAGCCTGTTTGAGATTTATCACCACTAATTAAACAGACAGAGGCATTCACTGTGCCAAATAAGCTTATCTCTTTTCCCAGGAACTCTAGGAAGGCTGTCAGATGAACCTAAACACACACACCTGAAGATAAATGATCCTGCCAGGGAGAAACGCAGAATCTGTCCTGATTAGTGCAATTGTCACAGACTGACCAGCAAAGTTGTGAAGCAGCTTCAGGGGATAACTACTGAAACGATAAAAAGTTTACCTGTCTGATAAATAAAGATAAAAGGGGAAAGTGAGTTGAATGGAAAGTGTTTGTGATTGAGTGTGTTTCTGTGCGTGAGAGGGAGAGTCAGCGAGATAATGACCTACGTGATTGATAATCAATGGCTTCCCTCTTTTCTTGTCTCATATTTCTGTTCTAGGGTTGTGTTTTAATGTCGCTCCTCTGCTCGCTGACCTCATTAAAGGATCCGGTTACCCACAAACAGCTTTTTAATTTAACCTAATGATTTTTTGCATAATAGATCAGATACTTGGTAAGCCCCAGGGAGCGGCCCTCTTCTTCAAGGTGCCTTTATAGTCAGAGGAGCTGAGGTCTGGGACATTGTCATTGTGCTATACATGCTTTTGTTTAATTCTGGGTTTCTTTATTTAGCTGGTTAGCTTCTTATGAAATATCTTTGTTGGCACGTGATTGTGTCTTCTTCTGTTTAATCTCAATCTCCCTTAACAACTATTGGGAGCCGAAAACTGAATCTTTTAATTTATCTGTCAAAATTTATATCCTGCATACAGTATTCTTTTAAGTTTTATTGTTTTTTTTTTTGTTTGTTTGTTTTTTTTTTACTGTCTTTCATTGAAAGAAATACCAAGTGTTTTTAAAGTCAGCCAATGGGTTTATGGCTTCCTGTTGCACATACCACTGTAGTTTGCAAACCATTGTGTTTCTGCTGAAGTTGTAAATCTTGATTAACAGGTCATAACTGTTATAGTTTGATTTTTAAAAACAGTCAGGTCATTTCCTAAAATCGATAGGCATTTAAGATTTTAGTAAATGTTATTCAAACAGGACTAAATAGCATTCGCTTATGACTTTTAGCTAAAAACAGCTTTCACACCTAACCCGTTTGGTTCCATTCAAATAAACTCATTTGGCTGCTTTGTGTGGAACATTTGTGCTGTGCAAGCAAAAACGAACTAGCCACAGGATTTCATGACTGTATGGGTGATTATAGCATGATTTTACTTTGATTTTAAAAGTTTTACTACTATTAAATCCATCTTCTAACTGCAAACTGTCAAAGAACTGATATAATAGTGATTCTTGGTAACCACGACGACATATAAACCAAATGTATGCTGTGCGTTCCACAATGTCTTGGGAACTTAAAGTATGCAGAGCTCACAGCTTCATTGTATACACAGTGAATGGACTGTCACACATGCAACCCAAGTGATGAATGGGACACAAAATCAGTTTTCTACAAATGTCTTGGGAGGGATCCATCCACTCCATATATAGCGGAGTGAACTGTAATCTGTGTTGCTGACTGCAGTACTGAGACACCAACACATATTCCCTTGCCACACCCACAACATATCCAAACCCCCAACTACACACACACACACAGTAGCCATGAGTGTGAGGGGAAGAGACAGGCGCTGTCCCTGATCAGCAGTCACCCAGGCCTCTTCGTCTTGATATGATCATTGCCTGTCATTAGTCAGTTATGCTGTAAATTATTTAACCATGCACATGTTTAGAACCGTCTAAACACACCAGAGACATTGCCAGGCAAAGTGATTTCATGTGCCGAGCGATGCACTGACATTCTCAGAAAATCGGACTCTTGGAATGAATGAATCAGTAAGGCGGGAAACAAACAAAAAACAAGCTTGGGGGGTGGGCTCAGCATGGGTATGACGGCATAATTTAGCTCTCGACTTCAATCCCAGCCAAATTAAAAGAGAATCTTAATGCATGTGTCTCTCCCAGTGTTGATGTGTTCTCCGTCTGTGATACGGTGCTGAGATGCTAGGCACAATATGCCTGACAATCTATTCCCAGACTGGCCTCGCTGCCCCTCACACTAAGCAGACTGCCACTGTAGCTATTAAACAGGCTCTTTTGGGGAACTGATGGCTTTTCAGTGGAATGAACTTTATCATGGCTTTTTTGTGTATGTTTTTGTAAACGTGTGCTTGTGTGTGTGCACATGCAGGCCAAGAATGGGGTCTGTTTCTCTAAGGGGAATGTGCTTAACAGTGTGCCTAGGCTACGTTTATGTATATGTGTGTTCAGAACTCAAGGGCCTTGTAATCAGCACTGAGCAAGTGCTTAACAAGGCCCTTCCCCACTGCTGAGCATTGCGAGGCCTCAGCAGCCGGAACTTAAGACAACATTGTACACAAAATGAGTAAACAGTGTCTGACATGTTTTCAATATGGTTACATCACAACAAGCTGTGTTTGATTGAAAGGCTAATATTCAAGCCATGCAAATCATCAATCATGGGAAAAGGCCCATTAATTATTCAATAAAACAGGCTAATTTGAGAATCAATGTAAGGAAGCAGAGAGAGGGATGAGGGGGCTCCCAGCAGAGAGAGAGAGAGAGAGAGAGAGAGAGAGGGTGGGTAGGCTAATATAAAGGAATAGGGAATTACCCCTCTCTCTCTGTGCTGTGGCCCATCTCATCCCGAGCTGTCAAAAACATCTGCCGCTCCCGCGTTTCATCTCGCCAAGTTTAAAGACAACTTTGGAAACCCTTCATTTTCCTCACGAAACTCATTAGGTCTTTGTCCCTCATTAGTTCATCTTCTTTTCTCCGTCTCGTCTCTGTTACTCCTCCTCTGTTGTCCCCTTTTCCAATATCACTCATTTCTTTTTTCTTCGAGGTCATCGTTAAAGCTCTTACGACCGCCTGGCTCGGGTATTTTGAAGTTTGCTATTGTGCCCTCTGATCATCGGCAATTACAACTGGGCCAAATCCCTTCCTTGGGAATTCATTATTTACTTTCAATTAAACAAATTCATCATCAGTAGAATTTGGGTGTGTAAGTGATCGACTGTAACGAAGCTGGGATGCGGACAAGCTCAATCAGCTCTAATACAAAGGCTTGTAGTTTTTCCTCCAGCCAGGCCCCGCGGCCCCCTGCACCTCAAAGGTGTTTCCCCAGGCTTCATTACTCACTGAGGACTAATAAAGTGCAACAGTGCACCCATTTCAAAGATCAGTAGTATCAATTATTAATGAATTATTATCCAATATTTTTGATAGACTGAGACTATCCTTAAAACTTCTGGACCAAGAGTAAACTTCATTCGAACCTCATTGGGTGACAGCATCTGAACTTCCAGATTTGTGTGGATAATTTGGACTCCTCAGGGTCTTAGCAGCTCTCTCAGTTGCAGCACTGTGTTGCAGAACTCCTCATCCTCAGGAGGCGTCTATGAGGCATTTAAAGCCCCTCGACCACACAGCCACAGCTGGCCTATCTGATAACAACTGTGCGGTTCAGGAACAGAAGAAAAGTCAATAGAAAGTGGCTGTGGGAGATTCAGGGAAACACTGGGTGGAAAAGTGAGTTGAAGAGGATTTCTGTGTAACCTCAGCCACACATAGACAGATTTACACTCAAGCTGTGGAAACATGTCAAACAGCTGGAAAACTTTCCACTAATTTAGCTAAAGCCTTTTAGCAATGCTAAACAATGATTGCTGTATTTACTAACGGTTGATTACTGATGATGATGCAGTTGATTATTTAATTAACAGGTCAATTAAATTAAAGAATGAGATTGGTGGCACTCTATATTCCTCCTGATAATCCCATGAGTCATGTTGTTACGCTCTATTACCAAGAACATAGCCACTGTCAAGTAAATCTAACACTCTATAGGGAACCAGTATGTCACCTGTGGCTGGAAACAGTATTTACTCTAGTCGCTCACTAGCAACCTGACATTTTTGTGAATTACTTTAACATTTTCAAAATACTGTTTTTAAAGATTGTTTTTCTTGTTTAGCCTTTCTTTTAAAGCTCATTCTGAATGGGGCCACAGAGAGGGTAGGGAAAACTGAAAATCAAGAGCAACACACTAACACATTGCTGGTATAGGTCATTCCATGGGATTTGTTTATCATAAGAAAAGTATAGAATAACTCCAAACTGATCCTTTAAGAACCTGTAAATGCTATAATATCGCTGAAACAGAGTCCAGCAGCTACATGCTTCAACTACCAGTGAGATGATGAAATATGATCCAGGAGGACAAGTTTGAGAAATAAATCGATTGAGCTGAAGGCTTATCAGACATCAAAACACTGCCCGGGAGTTTGTAAGGTGATAAGACAGGATTTTCCAAATCTAGAAAGTTAACATTTTATTCAGAATGTCAAACATTATGCCGTAAATCGCAAAGTTACCTGATTCACACTGTATCCTACCAGGAATGTGTACTTGCATACTTGCCGGATGACATTGCATTTCATTGCAGCAAAAGTTGAACCAGTAATTTGCCAGACTATGCTTCGCTTTTGGCAATTGCATCCTCATTCTGTCAAAACAGTCTTCTCATAGAAATGAATGAGGGAGCAGCATTTTTTCACACACTGTCAACTCTCACAGTTACATACTTAACCCTTGCCCATACCTCCTCAAGCTAAAGCTGATTCTGACCTTAACACTAAAGCCAAGTATTAACTCTAAAACATCCATCTGAATAATAAAAAGTGTTCAAGTGTAGAAAACAAATGTAAAGGCCTCACAAATGGTGTCTGTGAATAACTAAATGTTATCAAGAAAAAGCAGCGGAAGCAGGTCAGACACACGTGAACCTCCGTTAGAATCGGTTTAACTGTATGCATGGTTACTTCACCAGCAGGGTCACAGACACTAAGAGAAGCAAGAGCATTGTCACAGAAAACAAGGATGCACTGCACAAATTTGTCCCGTTTCTCACTCTCATATACGCACACATGCAACGAGGATCATGAAACACAACACCAAGGGCCTATGCATGTTAAACAATACCCTGACTGTCAACAATCAGGCATAAATTAGCAGCCGTAGCCTCTACTGTATTTATTCTGGTAATTACCTCCCAAGAGAGTGCACACACACTTGCAGACACCATGGCACGACACTCTTGCAGTGCACCAGCCCCTTGCCTTATAGTGTGTGAGGGAAGGATGGGGAGGAGGGAGGCATCTGTAGACACTCCATCAACAATGAGCATGTGTATGTGGGACAGTGTGCACGCAAACATATGCACACAAGAAGACTTATTCATCCCTTTGATAGTGCGTGAGAGCTTTAAACCATATAAATCAGTGAGCTGATAAAAGCTAATCATTGTCTTCCATTAGGGGACAGCAACCTCTGAGACAGGTGGTGACTGATTGATTGACAGTTCTGAAAACATTACAGATTTGGATATCAGAGTTCAATATAAACTGACACAGAAAAGTGAAACAACGAGGCCGACAGAGAGGAGGAGGAAAAGAGGCATGAGAGCGAGAGAGAGGGAGACAGAGAGAGACCAGGACACAGCCAGTGACAGACACATGAAATCTCATCTCCATTTTTGACAATGGGGGAACCATCTGAAGAGCAGAGAACAGAGGGAGGAATTTAGCTGCTTTCATCTTGTCATAATTATCTCCAACAAGCCAGAAGAAAGGGACAATCTGTGTTTTTTGTTTATAAATTAGAGAACAAGGACATTTTCTGCGACAACTCTGATGGTATTTTTCCTCTGTGCATGGTTGAACAGTCCTGGGCTAATGATCCCTTCTCTTCATAAAGTGAAAAAAAGCACTGATGAAAATTGCAATAAAAATGACACTAAACACGATTTAGCAAATGAACGGAGAGTTGAAGTGTCATAATTCAGAGAACAGCATTATCAAATTTGCAATAACTGTGCACTCATACGTCTGTGGAAACATAAGTATTCCCTAATTTCTTAGCATCACTTTCCACAAAAATTCATAGTAAACAAACGTCTGGAGAAAACTGCAACATGGCTAGTGTGACTGTTAGAGTGCAGCAGGGGTTTTTTATGAGGCTCAAACATCATTAAAAAGAGCTGGGGTCATTTCTGAGATCTGCACAGTTGGGCTTTCATGGGGAGATCAACAAATGGAGGATGAAACCGCCGGCAACAGCGATCAATAGTTCCCTTCAAGACACACAGGAGCACTCTGGGTATCCATCAATCTCCACCTTCAGACAGGATGTTAACCAGAAACTAGAAATAATAACTGAGTGGCTTAGTTGGCGCCTTGTTGCCAGAACAGTTCATTCCAGTAAAACTGAAAATATTATGCTGTATCTGTCTCAAAGGCCTATTTATCCTACGGTAGAAGGACTGGTGTAGTCTGTACAGTAGAACAATCGATTAAAGGGTCAGTTCACCTAAATAAGAAAAAAAATGATTATTTCAGTGCTATCTAGCTATGAAACCTATGACCACTGGTGGAAAGTCCTCATGCAAAGTTCTGTTCACCCCCATTATGTTGCAATGGTGAGCAGAAAATGATGATCTGACCCTTTAAAGACATGCATATTCACCAATGTACACAGTTACTGGTGTAATCTGAAAAATAGAGAACCATAGTACATTTTAATATAATGAAAACCAAAAGTTGTGATAAGTAATAATAATACTTTTGTGACACTATGGTGTCATTCGTCTGTTGCACTGACTTCTTCCTAAAAGAGTTGCAAAATCATCTTTTTCTTATATGAATAATAAGTGTGTTGTGTGAATCCACTGGTGAGAATGTGTGTTGAAACAGAACACTGAGCATAAGAACAACATACTGCATCACGGCACTACCACAATACTGTGGGTGTCTACAAAGTTGATCTATCTATCTATTTACAGTATTTAATATTTTATTTACCTATACTTAAGGTGTGTAAAGATAAACCAGTACAAATCAGAAAATCAATACAAGAGTCAGCTTTACAGCTGCATCAGTTGAAAACCTCGAATTTGAGCCAAATATGTTTTAAAATGGTCTAAGATCAATATGGGTATCATAAACCGATCTTTTCTGTTACTTCTTGCTGTGCTCCACTCTAGTGTGTGCCTCTCCTGTGTGTGTGTGTGCATGCGTGCGTGCTTGTGTAAGCGTATGTATGATGCACCACCCCCTGCCGGCGTTCAGTTTCACTTCTTAATCATGCAGGTCCTGAATAAAACGGCGGGAACAGTACAGGTAGATGCAGGAGCAGACAGTGCTAGTGTTAGCAGCCACTTTCAAGGTGCAGAACGTGCAGCTTTTGTATCGAGCATATGGGGAGGAGTAACAGGGACCTAGCTAGTAGTGACGTTACGAAGGTGACACATTGTTGAACCGATGGAAATAGTTCCGTTTGCTGCGAGACTTGAGACAAGTAACAGCGCCAGCTAACTACTTTCAGAGCACATCAGCTGATATAACAATTTCCCCCCAGTTGGGTTGAAGTCAGTAACTGAAGTTTTAACTATTTCATTTGCAAGGGCACGCGGCTGTGTTGTTGAAAATGTGGGATTTGGACAAATGACAGTGACTGAAGCTGAGGCACATGATAACAAGTCAGCAGGATTTAAGTGAAAAATACATTCCAGCTCTGTATGATAAGGTGAAACAACAGCTGGAGGTTTACTCTGCAGTAGGACTTTGAGAAGCCCTGCTAAAGTGATCCAAATGACTACACTACATATATAACAAAAGAAACATGCAAACCTTTTAGTTGTCCTTTTAAAACTGCACTGTTACACTCATTTACAATTTAGACCATTTATTTACATAATCATTTATTCTTGATTAATATACTTTTAGAGAAGTCATCCTTTTATTGTCCTATTAAACACAAAATTGATTTTGATTACTTAAAACTGTCTGCATGTCTCCATCCCACTTTTGTGGATGTAAACTGAGAAATCCTGGCACACATGGTGAGACACTAACCAGTCAGAGCCAGTGCTAACTGGCCCGTGCCCCAAACCAGTCCAGCACACTTCACTACTCTTTGTCATTCAGTCTGCCAACCGCTGAGCTGTAGCTAATAATGATATCAAAGAAACACTTCATAAAAATCACACAAATCACATACAAACATCCCCTTTTTTGACTGGTTTCCAGAACAGAATGTGTGTTTTCTCATACAGCTGAAGCGCTGCTGTAATCAGCAGCTGCAAGCGCAGTCGAATGTGGCCAAAGAGGATACGAAGCTGAGCCAAAACATGCACAAGGCATACCGTATCTAATTAATGTTCATTCAAAGTTAAAGCAGGGCAAATGGCTAGGTTCGTTTCTGCTACTGTGATCTTAAAGCCTGATGACTCACACAAAACCATGCCGGCCTCTAATAAGAGGCAGTTGCGGTGTTCTTCTGTGTGTAGTGCTGTGCTCATGTTTAAAGAGAGCTCACAAGGATGGACCAAACTGAGCCATATGTCCTCACTCTCTGCACATTAGGCAGCAAAATCTCTGGCCATCCATCACTCCCTTGTTGGACAGCGACCAGAGAGTGGGCAACATATTGCAGGAACATATTGGAGGAGTACACCACACAGATAAACGGGCCAAATGTATATTTTGCTTCAGACTCATATAACATCCAGTCTCTCCTATTGTGTATGTCTGCACCCTGTCCCTCTGTCCTCTCTGCCCTGGCTAGCCGTCTCCAGCCATCTGTGGCCCCTCTCACCTTTGACCTTAGAAGAGGTTAACGCAGGTCCGGCATCTCAGGTTTGGCTTTTGTTTCGGATAAGCAGGCAGTATCTTCCTCATCCTCAAAATCCCGTGCACCCATACACATGCAAAACTATGCACGCCTTTATTCTCAGCTCCACAACATGTCCTGAATTCTGATAATTTCACACTGAAAAAACTTTTACAGGATGGTTGTCTACACTCCACAAAGATTTTGCTCCATCCTGACCAGGATAAACACAAGGAGAATGAGAAATAATTGCATATTGTAAGGGGAACTATCCAGGGACATCATGCAATATGTTAATCACTCTCCAGGAGGGAGGGCGAGGGCCCAGGAAATCTGTGGGTGTTATACAAACAAACAAAAACCGAAACAACTCAGTAAAACACCACAGAAAAAAATGCCTACGTAAATTAGACAAACCAGCAGCTATAAAGCAGCGAGGGAAAATGCTCAAGGTTTTCCTATTCACTTGGCGGTTGAATGCATTTTGTTTCTCCATCACCTCTTTGCTGCCTTTCTTTTTTAGCCTTAATTGCAGTTTACAGGAAAAGGGTAATCACTTGTGAAACAGGGCGTGTTATTTTCTTGCCCAGAGTGTGAATCCTAAGCAGGCCAATCGCCAGCTCTATCTCTCCGTTGGCTGAATCCTAATGGCTGGATGGAGAGAAGGAGCGCAGGGAGCGGGGAGAGAGAGAGGCTGACAGCGGGGCTTGACATGGGCATTAAATCATGCCCCGAGGAATCCTCCATCCACAGGCTCCTGACAGCCGCGCTGTCATCACGGCCAGGCCACTTCCTATGCCTCTTGACAACACTGGAGCAGAATTAGTCAGAGCATCAGATGTAAATTGGCGCTGTTCAAGGATGATAATGAGCACCAAGATACATGTCGGTGTCACTGACGGGACGTCATCATGATTGGCTGTCCCTCACACCGCGCTCTATTAGGTCTAATGGTATTCAGGCCAGGTATGGACGGAACATAGGAACAGGGGGGAGCAGGGATGGACAGGGAGAAAGTTTTCTGTTGTGATCAGTTTGTTCCATTTGAGCGTGTTGGTTTCCCTAGGATCCTATGGTCAGAGAGGAGGACATTTACACAGGGTCCAGGCAGCCACTCCATTCAGCTGTCCACTTACTGACATGCAGTCTTCTCAGCCACAACGCTTGAAGCACCTCTCAAACTTACTCAAAGATTACACACCTTTTACAAAGTTTGGATATACATACAATATATAAGGAATCACCTCATAATGTATTATAATTTTTAGTACCATGCACATAATGCAAAAAACCACCTGTCTAAAAATGGCATCAGTGTTATCCCAGTCTCAACTCGTGAGAAATCCACACGTACACCAAGTCACTTCTAAAATTTTCCAGCCCATTCAGTAGAACTCTGGGCTTGCTAGCTCTCTCTGTGTCAGTGCGGTGTGTATGCATGCAGTGTGTAGGCTACAGCTTGCTAACATAATGCAGTAATAGTTGCCAGTGCGCCATTTCCTCTGCCCATGCTAAGGACGAGCCAGCCAGAGCCTGCCCCAGATGCATACATTTCCCATAATGAGGCAGGTGGCCTCGACAG
>NW_018127979.1:394348-395093 GCF_001952655.1 Monopterus albus | reverse complement strand
GACAGACAGTGCCAGTCCCTTCCCTCCTCTCCTCTCTCTCTTTCTTACTACACCTCTTTCTTGCTCTTCCTTCTCTCTCTCACTTTCTCTTGTTCCTTTTCTGACTTTGTGCAAGTGTGTGTTTGTGTGTGTGTTTTGCCTGCTTTGCTTCACTGTGTGGTTTGGGTAAATTCCTCAGCTCTACAGCAATTTCAAATGAAGATGGCTGAAGGTCATTAATTGAACTGCCGCTGCTCTAACAGGGAAAAACTCACTGTAATTAAGAGTGAATAAATAATTGATTATGTATATTTTCTTGTAATTGGCTCCTCATTACCCTTCGACAAGCTGAATGCAAATTGATGCTGGAAGTTAATTATTATTTCACTATCAAGTTAGCAGTATAAGAGAGGAATGCTGAAGATGAGGTCCTATCACGGCCATTTTTAGAAGCACCAAGGTCAAGCTCCCCCTTTCCTAAAATTGCCAGAAAAAAAAGGAGTGGTCAGAACATGGAGTGATACAAAATGCCCCACCAGCCACCTACCTAATTGATAGTATTTAGCAAACTAGCATAGGAAGTGGTAAAAGGCAAGGATTAAGCCAGGGGCCCTAAGCAAAAGGATCTATTAACAAGGATTCCCCGAGGCCTAACTAACGACTGAAGATTAAGACTCAAATCTGAATGTAGCTCAAGCAACAGAAGCTGTTAGCTGATTAAAATTTTTTTCTTCAGATAAAAGATACAGTTAGATATATTAATCCA
>NW_018127979.1:316691-394308 GCF_001952655.1 Monopterus albus | reverse complement strand
ATATAGTTAAACAAAAATTTTAATTCTACTCTCTTTTTGTGTAAATTTAAACTACATTTATACTTTTTCCATTTTTCAAATGACATTTTTGGACATATTTGTTTGAAAACAGCATCAGCAAGAGGGGGCGGCTGTGGCTGAGGAGGTAGAGCGGGTCGTTTCCTAACCGGAGGATTAGCGGTTCGATTCCCGGCTTGTCCAGTCAACATGTCGAGGTGTCCTTGAGCAAGACACTGAACCCCCAGTTGCTCCCGGTGATGTCACCGGTGTGTGAGTGCTTGGGAGTGCGAATGGGTGAATGGCCGAATAATGTGAAAGCGCTTTGAGTGTGCTGTAAAAACATAGAAAGGTGCTATACATGTATAAGACCATTTACCAAGATTCAAACCTCTGTGTGGTCTTTGCATGGCTGGCTGACATTTGAGGACCCACAGACACAATTTCTGCGATGCGCTACTGACTGGAGCACGCCATAGCATCACTGTATAGCGTACATACCCTGATTCATTGTTTCCCTTTTTTCTAGTAAGCCCACATAGCACTGGCTATGTACCATTAGCACTTTCATGTAGAAAACTAGACTAACTCATTTTAGTAATAAGGTAATAAGGTGTTGTGTTTATACACAGCACCAGGCTAGTACTGTCAGTCTTACTTTCAGACTGTCGTCCCTGATTCAAATGATGGCACAATTACTAATGTACAAATCAGAGAATACTGTAGGGACAGCTCAAATCACACAATGGCAATGGCTAACACCATCAGCCAGTCAGCTAACTATGCTGCTGTAGGACATGAGATTAGAAGCCATTTTTATTATCTGCACTGATATTGCACTGAATCAAATCTGACCAAATAAGTACACAAGTCAAAACAAACACGAATAATTGTCGATTTCTTGGTAAAAATGAATTTAATTTCAGTTTGACTTTTCGCTGTGTGAGCTTCTGTGTGGCAGTGAGAGAGAGTTGCACATAAAAAGAGCAGAAGTCCCAGTCTTTTAAGAAGTTGCTGGCTCAGTCTGAACAGAGACAGCCGTCGACTTGTGTCAGCCTTCCTTAATGGAGTCTTAACATGTCCAGCAGCGAACAAAGACCAGAGATTCGACTCCTCTTCACACTGCCTGCTTTACAGGACCTCTTCTAGCTGTCTGTCTGACTGACTGAGGTGTCCTCTGACTTGCCTGAATTAATTTTCCACAACAGGCCAGGCATAGGGCAGCAGTGTCAGCATTTCATGAGCATGGTGAGGACTGCAGATTTTAGCATGTCTGGTCTATAGGCCCGGATGTACTCTGACAGCACTGTCAGGTAACTAGAAGGTAGAGATGCTCCTCTGCTGCTCTTACAAAAGCCAGTGTGATCAGCTGACTCTCTGGCAGAGCGTATAGTAAAGAAAAGCTAAGAACGTTTGCAATGTCAAACATTGTTGAGATATTAGAGATACAGAAACAGATTCATGTGGAATATCTTGGAATACACTGATCAGTTTTTGGCCTATTTCTTTCATTACTGTCTTTACAGTAAAATACTGTCTCTGTTCCTGGAAAGACTAGGTTTTGATATTTGTGCTGGTCATAGCTGTGTTATACTGTATTGTAGAGAGGAATGCTTTTTTTTTTTTGGTTTTTGGATGCGTTGTTTTCGTCTTTGAACACTCCTTCCCTAGTGTCCTCCTGCTGATTTCTGCATGTTTAATGCATCAGTCATTCAGGTGGGGAGTGACTGGTATGGCATTGTCTTTTAGAAGCGAAGAACTCTCTGTTTTCCAACTGCTGCACCAGGTGTAACTGAAATTGACATGTCTTTCAATACATGCAGGAAATATATTATTGGCAAAGACATCTTTTATTCTCCAGAACTTTACATCACACGCGATCTTGGCCGAACGCTCTGATCTGGATCCCTTTGTGGATAAAGGAAAGGGCAGCGCTGCACATGTATGTGTGAGAGTGAGTGTATAAATAAATAAATCCAAAGACAAATCGATTAACACAGAAGAGTAGAAACTAAAAAACACTAAACTGGGAAAAGTAAAAAGAAAAAGTTCCATGGAGCTACCACAACAGAACCATTACATTAAATTCAGGACTGTATTTGTACACACTGCGGCTCTATGCATCAAATATAGTGAGTTCAAAGTTCAAAGTGTAGGAGGCAGAGAGCTTTGTATGCTTCACTATTTGTTATATGTTTAGTGAAAGATTTTCAGTAACAAAGCATGCAAGCAAAGCCTGGGAGAGAAATTAAATATGAGTAGAATAAAAGGAATGAAGGATTCAGGACAGCGCAAGAGGAAGGCATCATGGAATAACTAATAATACCACAAAATATGTTGATACTGGAGGTCATGAAGCCACACACCCTGATATGCAGCAGCCCTGAGGCTCTGTCCTCACTCAATGGGCATCTCATTTTCATCTCATGCACTTCAGTGCCCTGGGCTTTAGACAGAGGCTGGCAAAGACATGGACCGGGTCTGAGCTTATGTTGGGCAGGGAGGTGAATCAGGCAACAAATGAGAGGGTTCTGGAAGAGTAACATTACTTGGATCAACGTACTAGTTTTCATCCCAGGATGTTTGAATGTGATGTTATTCACTATATGCAAACTGGCTTTTATTACAGCGACATCTCTGTTGGAATGTATCGTAGTTCTTCCGGATGTTTTCTGGCCCTGATCATCTTGCTTAGATGTCCCCTTTCTGGCCTGATGAGTGAGAATTTATGTTGGACCAGCTTGACACGTTTGAACACAGGCTGGGGTGTTTGAACTTGAGTGCAGTTTGGCTCTGTCCAAGGCCTCAGCTCACTGTCTCACACACACCAGATTACATTCCCACTCCGTCTCTCTCTCTCTCTGCAGCCCTTCATCCCTTTGTTGGAGTAGCAATAATCATTGTGGGAGTGCCAAACTGGGCTGAGCTTGAAATGCTGATACAGTAGAAAAAAACCTGTGCTATCCCATTAATGAGTATACACACACACACACACGCACACTGCTTAACTATTAGGGACCAAGAACAGGAGGAAAACTATTTGAAAGTGAATTTTAGATTTCCGGTCGTGGAGCTTTGCCTGGGAGTGGCAGCTGAGCAGAGGTGCAAGCAGTGCACACACATACACACACACACACACACACACACACACACACACACCTCATACACCTCACAGTTTCGGCTCCAGTTGCTCTCGCACACAGCATGGATGATCAAAAGAGGCCAACGGCTGCCGACCATTATGCCAATGACACTTTGAGTAAGAGTCCAGAGAGCACAGCGACATGACAGCCATTAGGGATTGAAAGTGGGACTTTAAAGGAGGGCTGAAGGATAACTGTCAGTGCAGAATCAAAGGCAAAAAGTGAAATCTTCATAATGTATTGCACTGGAAAAGTCCTGCTCTGGCTGTCTCTCTCAACCACTCGCTCCAAAGTATCCCATACACAGCTATGCAATTCAACTCCTCAAAAAACCATGAAGCAGCCAGGAACAAAGGGCTGATGAGGGGAGTTCAGAGACCAGCACTCTGTAAATGAAAGTGAACAGCAGCGTGGGCCATTGTGCGGGTGGTAGACAGATAGATCATTAAGAACTGGACTGGGTTACAGTCAGAGCAGAAGACTAGCTAGCAACTCCAGCGCTGCACCTCTGTTTCCCCCCAGCTTAGATCCGGCTGACAAATATGACTGAACCAGTACGGCAGCACAATTACAGCTAATGGATCACAGTCTATGACAGTTACAAAGAGAACTCAAACTTTTCTCAAAAGCAGCAGCAGATGCTTTGTCACTACACATTCAAAAAAAAGAAGCTTCATGTGTTTAAAATTTCTACAATACCTGAAAGCCAATGAAGTGAGACCAGACCAACTCTGTCTTCCATCTTTGATTTGTCCACTCATCGTTAAAATTGACAAACCAGAGGGCAGATTTGCGTGCGCTGCTTTAGCGCTTTTCATTGGTGAAATCAAAGCCTGCTGCTGGCACTGACCAACACTCTCTCAGCTTGGCAGAAAACTGCCTCTAATGTGTCTCTCTGTCGCATAATCAAGGATTTCACACTCTAAATCTTTGATCTGGGAGAACCCTCTCTGATGTCAGAACCTTCCAACCGCTACCACACACACACACATCCTGTACACACACCCCTCTCAAATCTCTGATCTCCATCCAATTAATGATGTCAAATGAGTGTGTTTACAGGCTCATTAAATTACTGCTGCAGAAGTAGAGCACCGCCCTGCATCGTCCAACACACATGCATGCACACCCGGACCAAGACTCTCCCTGTTTTGGCATGGCCCTTGGAGGGAAGCCTGATGGCAAAGCACCAAAGTAGCACTGCTACCACAGTCATAGCTGTGGTTCTGCATGGTAACTTAGCCATGATGGCACAAGTCCACACACACACACACACATAATGCACAACCCAGCTGGACCAGTTTGGAGGCTTTTCAGGGCTGGTTAGGCTGCAGCCAAGCAAATCCCCTGAAGAGCTCCAAGACCCCAGAGACATAGGCTAAGGCCAAGGCCTGGGGACAGTCTGACAAGTATGTGAAACTTAGTGGAGTCACAAAATGAAGAAACGGAGCAGAATGCATGAATGGACAGATGACAGAAGGAACAGAAACTGGGGAAAAAGAGACAGCAGAGCTCGTCATTCCATCCAGCAATTCCTCGTTTTTCATTTATCAGCCAATTTGTTTTCCTTGACAACAGCTTGTTACCAAAGCAGCAAGTCACCTTTAAAAACACCTCACATGCAGATCTGAGAACAACATGCAGACTGTGTTCAGTACATCTGCACTGCCCCCTGCTGGACTGGAGGTCAGCATCAGCACTCGCCAAGGGGCTCGCTGAGGCCCTGGCCTTTCAACCTTCAGTAATTACAATCCTGATGAGAAGAGCAGCAATCAGAGGGTTAGACACGGACAGGAAGACAACTCTGACATGCTGCTTCAATTACAGAACCATTTGTCTGTGTAGAGCCCAAAGAAGAAAGGGTTTGAGAGTAGTTAAGAGGATTGGTAAGGGGGATGGGGGGCAGATACAACCTCTGTAATTCATATTTAATACCTGCATCTGTGTTTCACAGCACCTAGCAGGCTAACGGTGATGTAATCACCCCCTTAATTGGGTAGTGATGATTGTTAATGCATGAATCATATGCAGCAAGATTTCCCATTAGAAAAGAGCACAAGTGAATGCACCAAATACACACGCTGACAGAATAAGGTTTTCTACATTCTGTTGTTAAACACTGACTTTGAGTGTTATTTAAAGTTGCAGTGGACATGTTCCACTGAGCTCTGTCAGTGTAGTTTTCTCCTATTCAGCTAAAGAAAGCACATCCTGACAGCATGTGTGACATGGTGACCTCAGCTGGAGTGACATAACCTGAAGAGTGCTGGCTCAGCAAACACCGCTCTGAACAGTCATTTAAAACATCACAACACTCACGCGCCCTGAGGAAAATACTTAAACACAGCCACACACACATACATACACACCAAGAAGTGACACTGACAGTGACAAATACCTTTTTCAGATTTCACACTCAGCCTGTCTACACACACCCACCAGGAAGAAGTACAAAAGCTGGGGGGAAATGAGGCGCACACAGGCACAGATACACACACAACAGCCGGAGCCGGTGCATTACTATTCTATTGAGGTTTAGCAGCACTACCTTCTCCTCCCGCTGGGAATTCGATAAACAGAAAAATCACTCCATTTTCCACAGACACACCACACACACAAAATCCATGATTTTCCTCTTCTGCTACCTTCCATCTTTCAGCCCTCTCCCCAAGATTTCCCCCCCAAAAAGCCTCAGTGATGGCAAGAGTCCTCTCAAGCTTGATCATATTAGATCCATTACAGCAGAGACTTTTTTCTTTTTCTGTATGTTCTAGCCTGGGCATCTTTTTTCTATCCTCTGGTCCTCTCTTATCTCATTACACACTCTTCAGGCTTTGTGCTTAAATTATGTATTAAGGTCAATGTCAAAACATGGAAGATGTGTAATCTGCAGGGAGTTTCCTTTTATTCATTATTACAGTGAAGGCTGAGCACAACTGTCAGCCAGCCACGGTTGTGCTCAGCATGGAAGCTTATGTGCTCAGCAGGGCCCCACCGAGCATCTCTCCCTCACTCTCCTCTCCCCTTCTCCACCTCTCCCTTGGCTTCACAGTCTTCATCCCTCTCCCCCTTCAGCCCCTCCTCCCAATAGGACCCCTGATAGATTTACCCAGCTAACCCGTATCAATTGGGATCTCCCTCTTCTACAGTGGCAATCTGAAAACTGCCAAGTGCATCTATATGCTGATGTCATAAATCTGAAGGAGAGAAATGTGCATGCCGCAAGGCCAAGGGGAAAGATGAGGTAAAGGAGAGGAGCAGGGAAAGAAGGGGACATGCTGGCGAAGAAGAAGGTCTCATGTCATTCGCTTATAGTTTAAGAAATTTATCAAGTCTGGAGTCATGTCAACATACAGCAAGGCTATGCAAGGCACTCCCTCACCCCATCTCGTGTATATCTACACATGTACAACAAGAAGATTGAAGGAAATAGAGAGAGAGTAGCAGGGAGAGAGTTTGTCAGTGTTGTACTCTCTGTTTTAATTCAAGATAAACTGATGTTATGCCTTGACAGGACACACTATCATCTCTTTGGATTCTGCTGTCCTCCGGTGGGATTTGGATCTGGGATGTTTGCACCTTCCTCTCCTGTCTCACAACAGATCAACACCTTGTTTTCTCCATTGCTGTCAGTCAACGTCAAAGCCCTTCTCTGTAGCAGATCTATACTGACAGCTATGGCAAAGCCAGCTTTGAGGTGTGCCAGACGCCTTTAACCTCACCAGGCTTGTAGATCTCTTCTTCTAATGGCTCACGGGGGCAGGAAACCGTTTGATAAATCTGGTCCAGCTTTGTTCCAGCCAGTGTAATTATCTTTCGATTAGATTAATTCAGTTAGGCCTCAGTCGCATTTACAATACTAACAGCATTCCTGGGAGGTGACCACTCTGTCATGTTTAACCATTACACAATTACATCTGTAAGTGGTAATAACTACTCTTATTATCAACCGTGCAAAATGCAAAGACCCCTAAAAACACATTAGACTGAACCTGTGTGCATATTTGGGGGGTGAGTAGAGGAGAGACGAGATGACAGAAAAGGGTAGAAGGAGAATATAAACAAAAACGCTTCAAAGAGGAGCAAGGGAAACAGAATAAGAGAAAGGGCACAAGACAAACAAAACAGACAACCAAGGTTATCATGCATTTTTACTGCTGATGGAGTGAGTGATGGAGACAGGTTAAGGTTCTCAACTGCACCCGGACAGGGAAACAAGGAGGCCAAGGTTGATTTTCTTTTGAAAAACACGCACCTTCTCTCAACCTCCCTCATCTGTCTCTCTCTCGCTCTCTCTGCAGACTCTCTCTTGGTGGTTGCATCTTGCCTCTCTCAACCTCACGTGTTGTGCTTAGGAAAATGCCTCCTGACTGGTGGGCCTAATTACTGGCTCTTCGCTGACCTGTGCCGTGCCGGGGCCTCGTCAGAACACTGATTCAACATGAGCCTTGCACCGGCCAGCACCTCACACTAATGAATTCTAATGAATGATTATCACTGGCTGGCTGGCATGCTGGCCCTCTGCAGGGACACATGTTAACATGCGCGCTTGCAGAGCTGTAGGAGAAGCATAGAGGCCCTTATGTAGAAAACTTGATCACTGGACAAGGCCATGCAGGAATAGCCACATCTCTCTGAAGGGATGGAGAGGAAGCCCAGAAGCCCTTATGGTTAAACAAAGGTAACCCTGAGCGGACGGGAGTGCGCTGACCCTGCTGAGGACTGTTTTGATTGTCATGACCGGCATAAGGCTTCGTGTATATTTGGGCATGTTGTGGCAGTTGATATGGGTGAACCAGGCGCTCACAGATTGTGAGCAGCAGCTTGTTTGGTAATATGATGAAACATGTCATCTCAAGTGTAGTGTCAATGACTGGAGCAATGTAAGCATCTCCCCTGCTTCCTCCGACTGTACTGTAGAAAAGCTGTACTTCCCTATGACTGTGAGGGCCTGCTATTGCATTTCAACCAGGGGCAATGTGACGAATAAGAAGGCTGGCGACCTATGACCTTAAGTCAACAATCATTACAAAACATCACAGCACTTTGTGTGGAAAAAATGCTGCCTAGAAAATCATTCATTGACATTTTTTTACAGTACTGTAAATATAAGCAACTGATAAATGTGGACAAAGTTGCCAATAATTATTAATACTTTTATTATATTTAAAAACAGATCAAGATTCAAGACGGACTATGTGCATCTCCTGTAGCTTGCCTAATATATAAAATGTATTATCTTTTAAAAGATCATGCATTGTCATATATTCAAATATATAATGTACAGTATTAAAAGTAGCCCAGGTTCAACCTGCTAAAATATTTAAATGCTGCTTACACATACATGCCTCCATTATTATAACCATGATAACACTCTGTCCGCTCTGCATTACAAGTACTTCTACTTTTGATACTTAGAGTATATTTCCATGTGTTGCTTTTAGTTGTACTTAAATAAATTCTTATGACAAAGTGTTTTAAATGATGGTGCTGCTACTTTGAGTACGGTGCCACAGTAACAATTCTTCCTAAATACTGTCAATCGCCTCAGCAGATCACTGAGCTAAGTGTAGTCTGACACCAGTTACTAAAGCATTTTGGTAAGTGTTTCCTGAGCAAAGCATAACGAATTCTCAACTAACTGATTTCATGGTGTTATTGACCCATTTTTGATCTTTAATATTCTGTCCTCATGAGATTGTTACTACTCAAAACAACATTTACAGTCAATTTATGTCATAAAGAAAGATTCAGATCAGCCTATAATGTCCAAATTCTGACCTGCAAATAGGAAGTGGTAAAGTGAATTTATCCTCAGTCAAATCCCTGGTGTCAGCTCATTGTCATAGCAGTGATTTTTTTTTTTTCAGATGTTTAGATTGAATACCTACCTACTCCCTAACTAATAGTGAGTGTAAGATTCAGATCAGCCTATAATGTCCAAATTCTGACCTGCAAATAGGAAGTGGTAAAGTGAATTTATCCTCAGTCAAATCCCTGGTGTCAGCTCATTGTCATAGCAGTGATTTTTTTTTTTTCAGATGTTTAGATTGAATACCTACCTACTCACTAACTAATAGTGAGTGTGAGTTCGAACCTGTGTGTATATAGATGCAGGAGTGTGCACACGCTGGTTTCCCTCCTTGTTAGGAAGTGGAGAACTTCTTAGTGTGTTGTTTTTCTCCACACCGTTTGTTCTTTTGATCTGTGTGTACATTATCTCCAGAGCTTTGAATTTCAGTTTCACTGTCATGTTAGCTCTTTTCATCACAGCCGACGGTTGCAGCTCTAATAATATTCAGCTTTTAGGTCACAGTGGAATGCTAATTAGATTGCTATTTTAATTAATATGTCCCTGCAGATTTCCATATCAGATCAGTTTTAACACTGTATCATGCACTTTGAGCCAATAAATTACAATGAAACCCGAAAATAAAACCACTTCAAAAAAGAAAGATTTTAAGGTGTACAGGAGCAGCACTCGTTTGAACTATGTTTACATAAATTGCTTATTGTTGCTTCATAAACTGCATGATATTAACCACAGTGGGGGGTGTTTGAAAGTGTTTCAATAAGCCATATTAGATGTTTCTATTTTCTGTTAATAAACCTATACATGAACCTGCTCACACAATAAAAGCCCCACCATAGCTGGTTACTTTCAAGGGCAGTGCAGTGTTAAATATGCTTTAACCCTCCTGAAATGAACATAACAGGAGGGTTCCCTCCTGTTATGTTCATTTCTCAGGTGATGCCTGCTCAGCAGTTATGTTCGTGGCTCAATTTGACCCGCAACATAACAGGAGGGTTAAACTGAAGGAGATGAGTGCAGGTGGTAATATTACAGACTGTGTGTGTGTGCGCTGCTGCTGGTGGCATTTAAGGACTTAAAATGCTTCACCTTCCATCAGTCATTTGTCTGTCAGCATATCTATGTGTGTGCACATACATGTATCTGTGTGTGTGTGTGTGTGTGTGTGTGTGTGTGTGTGTGTGTGTGTGTGTGGCACCCTGGGTCCTCAAATGGTTGTTTTGTCCTGCAGCTCAGGGTGTCGCATTCATCATGCTGAGAAGGAAGGGAGAGGCCCGGGATATGAGCGCCACTGTATTCTTCTCATAATCAAAGGTCAAAATGGGGTTCAAATTGCTTTACTTCACTAGAAACTAGGCGCGCACATACACACACACACAGACAAATTAGTTGCCTTGCCAAAATGATGCCAAATATGCTGTTCTGAAGTAGTTTTGTCACACAGGTTGTGCATTTTCACAACAATGTGCTGTGACACCTGCACAAAAGTCAGAAAACAACACTTTCTCTTCAATTCTCCACATTTTTCTGAAAAGTTATTAATTAATGGTAGGTTTTCGTCCAGTGGTGTTGACTTCGTTTGGACTACTTTCACAACCTGCTACTTTAGGACAGCCAGGATTTTGCACACTAACAAAAATTGATATTCATGGAAGGAGATGGGGGAGAAACTATTTGGATGTTGATTATACTTTAAAATGATGTGCAGCGCATTTCGCTGCTTGTGAGGTAATTAATGTGGGGAAATCTTGAATTAAAGATGTAAATCCTGACACTGTGGCAGGGGGGCCAGTAAGGGACAGTGGTCTCTAAGGTCTAGATTATTCTTAGCGTATACCAATTAACACCATGTGTCTTCTTTTATGTTCACTTCAATTAAGAGCCTTTACAATTTTTAAGTTCTTTTCTTAGTAGTTAGAGGATGTCAGAGAGGCTGATCAAAGGCATTAGCTGCCATCCGTGCACCATAGGTAATACTGCTTTGCATAAAGAAATCTGCATATTGCTAAGAAGGTTTTCATTTCAGTTTGCATGAATTATAGAGCCAGAGATGCTGTGGTAGACGGTGTGCTGTGAATGCACACATGTACACAAACACATCAGACAATTCAAGTGGTACAGAATCATCGGACTTCTTTAAATCTTGGAGGGTTTTGATTTCAGCATCACTGTGACACTGTCAGGATGAAACAGGTCAACACCAGTTGAATGGGTTTTTGGTGTCCTATTGTAGATCAGCTGCTGGGATTGTAAAGGGGAGATCACGGTTATGCAAGGCTTCTCTTACAAACAGTCAGTCATTATTAGGTGTTAATAATGTTAAAGAGTGCGCACAACAGAGTTAGCACCCAATAACTCCAGCTCCTGAAGTAATCACACCCTGATTTATGTGGGTGATTTTGGTAAATGTGTCTCAGAAAGACTTGCTTGTTTTCTAGATCACCATTTTTACCAGGCCTGCAAATCAGGCTGGGATAAATAGTCTGCTGCTTTTCTTATTTGTTCTACTGCTCTTTCTTTCCTCCTTTCTTTATATTACTTTAGCCTCAGGTTGCCTTCAAATTATGGTCTGTCAGGGTCATGAGGGTCAAATGAGAAATCATATAATACACCATGCATTTAGGGATCTTTCTCATTTTCTTCAGACAATTTTAACAAATAGTTCTATATGTTTGTGTGAAAGCATTTTCAGATCACATGCATATTTAGCACTACAGTGTTGAAACTCTGCAGTGGATTGCAGTGAGTGGACAAAACAAACAAACAGCCTGTTTGTTTGTGGTAACCACAGCTACATAATTCCATTACACTGTCAGCTACCAATAAATCAATGAACAAATGAACTGACCAGCTATGAGGAATAGCCATCCAGTGTGTCTGTATTACTCTACTGATGCTCCACCAATGGCCATTCAGGAGATATTGAATGCTCTTTAAGTGAAGTGCTGACATCATAATAAAAGAACTGGCCGACTGTGCGGTTTGGGAGCTTCAGGCTAGAGAGATGGGCGGCTTCTACGGCGACCTTCAAAGTCAAAAGTGCTCTACATGATCGCATTTACTGCCCATAAATAAACCTACAAACAGCCTCTTACCCAAAACACACCGCGTAAAGGAAAAGCATATGCTGTAGTCAGAATAATTATATGATAACTGGAAGGATAAATGTGTTCACTGGTTTCTTTTGACACTGATAGTACCCTTGACTTGTTTTGAAATTTGCCAGTTTAATTGAAATACTATCTAGATTCATGGAACATATATTCAAATTGACACTGAATAGAGTTTATTTTTAAATCTACTCAAATGCACTTTCACCTCATTGAATGTGCATCTGTACCTGACTTTTCTGATGACAGTACATTTAATCCATTGTTCATGACTTCATAAAAAATGAAGGGCTGACAATTTCAGACATCAAAACATTAAGTTGGGTGATGTGTCTGCGTAGCTGTGTGTTTTCATAACCAAAATGTCTCAAGGCATTATTAACAAAAATCTTCTGCTCAGTTTTGCATTTCCAAGGCCAATAAAAGCAGCAGTGAAGAGGCTGCACTGGTGCTGACACAGCACACGCAGTGCAGACAGCCATCTAGTGTTGGAAAGGAGCAGATGCATGAATCCAGAAAAGGAGGAAAGCACTTCATTGCAGCCTATATGATGTGTTTATACCTTCACTTGGTTTTAAGGGCCATAAATGAGGGATATTTTAGTTGGAGCAGATAAACAGGGGAAAAAAATCACAATAAAGTAACAAAACCTGGATCAAGCTCTGAGTTATTTGTTGTGTGCCATCATTATACATAGACATCGGAAGAAACACTCTGTTTTGTACTTTGGACCCAGGCACAGGCGGCACACTAATGGTCAGAACTTGTCCTTTCAGCCCACACAGAACACAACGCCTGGTTTAGCCTAACAGAGCTTAACCTCTTCCAGGGACACTACTGAAATAACAAGGCATCGGCTTCTGGATTCTGTGTCCACCTCTTTTACAAGAAACCATTCTTTGCTACTACCTTATACCCCTGTTTGCATCCACAAAAACAGTGTTTTCATAAATGAATGCAAACCAAATAAAGAAAGATCATAAAAAAAATGTCTGCTATTGTTTGCATACGGAGCATATGAATATGTATATTTGCTGAGCATTCAAAGACTCAAAGGGAAGCAGAACCTGTTGTCGACTCAGCCCCTTTTTTCCCTGCTGTGAAGACCCTGCTCCCTTAATAATCACACATCATTATGACAATAGATGTTAAGCAAAACACATAACCCATGTGCAAATCACACAAGCACATAAATACTGTACACTGTGCATATCATCACAGACTGCTTCACCTAATCTATGAGGAAGAACTATTTCTGTCTTGTTTATGAACTTAAAACGAATTATCAGACACATTTTTATAGTTTATCCCCTCATTCTCCTTGCTGCTATAAAGGCCTCAGCCCCTGTAGTTGTGCACATACAGGCCAGCCCCTACAACTAATTGCTTTTCATTGATCCTGTCCGATCAGGTGCCCAGTGTCCATCCTTTTTGAGTGCTGTCTCCCGAGCACATCTGCCAGTTCTGATCTGAGAAGTGTGCATCTTTTTCAGTGCTTATAAAAACACCCAGACACAAAAACAACAAGGCAGCGGAGGATCGTTCCACTGAAAACCTGCATGAGGGGAACATTTACATGTCTATTACTGTTCTCGCACATGAAACAGGATATACCCTGGCCTGTTGTCAGTTCCCGTGCAAACCAGATGTGAACATTTGTGTTCATTTTATAGCTTTATGTATGTTCAATGCATTGCGAACAGGCTGCAACACAGCAAAGCTTCATTAGCTAAAGACAGAGAGATTCTGTCTTGAACAAGAAGGAATACAATAATGAGTCTGTTTAATTTAGAGAACAGACAGTGGGGCTCATCCTGTAATGTGAACCAGATCAAGGATTTGGGACAGAAGCCTCAAGCTCCTCCTAAAGCTTAAATGATGGCAGCATCAGACGTGAAGGCCAGTGTGTGTTGGCAGGCACCAAGCTGGGCTTCTGAGAGATTTTACAGTTTATATGACTATCTATGGACAACACATAGCACTAAATATATTTTCTTTTTTGTAATACCCTGAACCTGGACTATAACCATGAGCCTGCACACTGACACACAACACACACACAATTCCTCTGTCTCTGAGGGGCCACATATCACAGTGTTGATTTAATATGCAAGCCAATTACTGCTGGTCACTGAAAAGAGACTGAAGAGACCATCTTAACTCGTTCCTTCTCATCAAGGTGACAGTTATTTCTTTTATTTTTTATTTCCTGTATTGATGGAGCCATTGATAAAGGCTCAACTGTGTTGGGATGTTCATTAAAAATGTTAACTTTTGATCCATAAAGTGTGTATGGGTTAATCTGAAACTAAATTACTCTAACTTCATGTATTATAATACCAACCCATGTCTGGAAAGAAATGGTAACCTTAACTACTCACTTTCAGAGTTAACTTTTCATTGTTCCAAGAGTTACTATAACATTATGTAACAAAACAGAGAGATATTTCAGTCCCTTAGCTCACGTTTTGTTCCTGTTCTCTTCTTGGTCTACAAATTGTTTTGTTGTGGATGTAAGGAGACACAAAATGAGTACTGAAATTAAGGCTTTTATTCAGTCATTTTTGTGAGTTTTACAACAACTGACTCTCAGCCAACAAACTGTTGCCCCAGTGCATGGCCTAAAAACAGCAAGAAGAAGCTCTATGATCTATTTATTTCATTTCATGTATACTCTGTTTCATATATGTGGTATAAGGAGGTGATCAACTGGGCTGCTGCCGACTCCCTTCGAGGCTTCCCCTGATTTTTCCCGTGCATTATTCAGTCTTTTCCCGCAGTAACAGCCGCCCTCTACATGCAGACACACCAACCACTAACACACTACTCTAATGTGATGTAAAAATGAATGATGAAATTCAAGGAGGCCAAATGAAAGAGAAACTAATGTGTGTTTGAGTGTGCACGTGTGTGTGCATGCATCAGGAACCCTTGTGTAAGCTTGTGTGTGTTCAAAGGTGAGGCCTTGGGTCATGGAGAATAGGATTCCCTTACCTCCTATGAGTACAGAGGAGGATAAAATCCATCTGTAATGACCTTGGTATAATGAAGGCCTCGCTGATTTCCATAATTTTCTTGCTTTCATGCCACAAATCTGTTATTCCATAGGAAAGAAAAAGAAGGAAAAGAGACCTTTGTCTGCTGAATCAGCCAACAACTTTTCCTCAGAATCGAACACAAAATCTTTTTCCCATGTTCAAGTCATTATGCAAACGATTATTATCTTGAGGCAAATTAATAGATGAAACACATTTTTCTAAACGGGCTGGCCGTTCTTTTCGGTGACCAATTTACGTGCAATTTCCTTAATTCACAAAGCTATTTAGAAAGTGATGTAATGCTTGTTTCTTTTAATCTTGAAAGTAAAGGCAGCTTGTTGTCTAGGGCTGCTCAGTGCAGTTACTATGGCACAGCAAAATGAAAGGCTTCAAAAAAAGCTTTTCCGCTTGGAGTTGATGTGGTGCTATGGCCGACCTCCAAATGTGATTAGACTGCAGTGAACACAACAATAGCAAACAATAAACAACTGGTAAATGGTGTGATCCTCTGTTCCAGTAAAATCCTTCTTGATTTGCTGTGAATTGTTAGCATTACCATTTCTGTGCGACATGTCCCTCTGAGACTATCAAAACACTCCTGCTCCATCCTGATAAGCTTGTCTCATTAAAGGAGAAGCAAAGGCCAGTGTGTGACATAGAGTACATTCACTTCTAACTCATGCCATCTGTGGGCCTGATATAAGATGACTGTACTTGAGTGAATATTGTTTATGAGTGTGCATGTCTATCTTTGTGGGCAAGGGGAAAGGGTGAAAGGTGTAGCCCTGAAGCATCCCAGGTGCAGGGTGCCCCCTACAGGCAGCTGTTACACATTCTACGTTCTTGTGTAGCAGTACTAGCGTGAAGAACATGTTCAGGTTTTGTAAAGACCATCAGTGTTAAGATGTCTTGAGAAACGTCATATTTCAAATCAGTTATACACCACACACGGCCACATATCTGTTGACATAAAGGTAGTTGTCTTCGCCAGACTCACAGCCAGGTTTTCCTGCTTAAGCTCTCCAACTCCACACATGCCACCTCTTTCATTAATATGTGATGAGAGAGAAAATCTCCAAAGACCCCAATAGGCAGATGCATTGTTTCTCTTTTAAAGTCATCTCAGATGGAAGGAGCAAACTTCAGAGCCCCAGTGAAGTGTCTAATGAAAGAAGTCTCCTCCTCTGCGGCTCCATTTCGCACAGTGTATTAGGAATCTAAATGTTGACTGAAGACAGTTTGATTCTCTGTCTGTGATTTTCTTAAGGAATAAAAACTGTAGCATGTTTACAGTGTAGCCATGAAAGAGCTATGAGAAGGCTCATCACTACCAGATGCCATTTTGGGAGGCAGAAAGTGAGGTTCATACCACAGTTCATTTGAAAGCCATATCAAACAAAGAATGTTTAAGACCAAGATCAAAGCTATTTTTGGTCAAAAATATCACTAGACCAGCAACATTCTTGTAAAATTGCTGCTTTATACAAGCGGTTATTTCAACATTATCTGGCTATTATTGGAAATCAGACACAGGAGATAATCTAGTACAAATCTATTCTTTTTGTTAACTGTGGAGTAGTAGTGTGTACTAAATCTAGGCTGTGGCAGAAAACATGAGTGACATTTCTGAACTCGCCCAGGTAACTGAGGTGAGTAACATGTACTGACTAAAGCAGCCAGTAGAATATATTTATTTTTCCTTTCCATTGTTATGTTGCTTATTATTCTGAGCTGTGCAACAAATCAGAGATGCCCTTTAAAATAATCGCAGGTGGGTGTAAAATTATTTATATTTGTATGAGTTTTATAGTTTTAAAGTCACTTTATATACATAAGTGGAATATTAGTGCTCAGGCAGCAAAAATTACTTTTGTGACATCTTTTTGAAATTATTCCTCAGTTCACAGAGTGAAAATGATATGTTTAAAACATATAACAACTAGGGATCTCAGTCTAGTTTCTTCTCACTCACAGCTCTTTGTTTAAATCCAGGCAGACTTGTTCTTCACTGTCTGGGTAGGAGGAGAAGATGACTGGGGCAGATGAAAACGTGAATGTGGCTCTAAATGCTCACTCATGACTGTGTCAGTACTACATTCACATTTAGCTCTGCTGCAAAGGTTCAGCACAGAGGTCCAATACATACAAGGTTAAAACCAACTTAATTATTATAACTGATTTTACAATTAATGGTGTAAATTTTGGTTTTCTACAGACCACTGATATTGGGTCATGACCAAAACACTGCTGTGGCAAGTTGTTCATATAATCACACCTCAGACTAATTAAGATGAAAAACCTTTTTCTATTATATACAATGGTTTCTCTCTCTGTCGCTGCGTCTCAGTCTGAAGAAGGCTAATCCATCACCAGACATTCAGAAGGATGCCTCTATTTTATGTATCTGGTTTACAAAATGGGGTAGCAAAAATATAACAGTCCTTTCAGGAACAAAGCTTTTATTGGTCACAAAACTTTATATTCTGTACAAACTCATGTACTACTAATGATCATATTCACAACTCAGTGTGTTTCTCTTTATTCACAAAAAAACTTTGATAAGCCTTTTCAGATGTCCATGCTTTCCATATACAGTTTATGTTTAGACAGGTATGAATCCAAAAGCATGAAAAAGTAAAATCATAAAATAGCCAAAACTAAAATTCAATTCCAAAATATTATAACCATTATGTATGTTTCAAAGTAGATTCAAACAATTGTATTTCTGTAAGTATTTCTGAGTAATATAAATTGCATGCAGAAACATAAAAATAAAAAGACAGAAATATTTAAAAACTGAGAAAACCTACAAAGATTAATTTTGGAATATTTGTAGAAGAAAAGGAATACATACATACACAGACTACAGTATCATCCAAATACCTCTCTACAGCGTTTAGCTACAGCACAACACTTTCAGCTTTATTCGCTCTCCTTATTAGAGCAGATTGCTTCACAGAGCGTCCATATAGCATAGCTGACAGCAGTAACGGAGAGATGCACACATGAACTTCTCACTAACACGTTCCTACGCTAACCAGCTGTCCCCCTGTGGTTTCAGCCTCGGCCAAACCTTTGAAATGTCCTTCAAGGCATGAAAAAACAACATGCTCATTGCTTTGGGTAAAATCCTATTTGTACACTGTAATTACGCTTTGAAAAGTTGCAAAGTTTAAAGTTTCAAGACCTACAGTAGACTTTTTCTCTTCTGATTTATGATATTGATTAGGCTCAAAAATACATTTAAGACTCACTGTTCTAAAGAGCAAAAAGGTTTCTCATTACGTATTGTGCCTCAGATGACTTTGAATGTTTCATATTTGATTTAATGGACAGTTCAGTCAATAATTTCAACACTGTCCAGCCACCATTACTGTGGTCTTAAATAAAAGGCCACAGGCACTTTGAGTATTGGCTATTAACAAGACAGAGGTTTGAAATGATACTGTAGGTGTCCCTAATTTCCTTCATGCTGAAAATATAGAGAAACATACTAAACCCATGTAAGGTCATTTTTGGTAGGTCAACATACAGCTGTGTTATAGTCTTCATAGGAAATCTTTTCATTTTTTGCTTCAAAGTTGTCTTCAAAAACACACACAGTAACATTCTTCATGCTGCATCTCAGCAAAGATGTCCGTGTAAAACAAAACAAGCATTAGCAATAAATAATTACATAACAAATGGCACAGAAAAATGTTAATGAAAAAACAGGCTAAATGTTTTGATTAGGGCTATAATTTGTCATTGATAAAGGTGACATAGTATTAGCCTAGACACAATTTGTTATGTTGCCTACATGATAAGTATAATTACCTGGCAACACTGATTTCACATAAAAATGCAGTAACTAAGTTTTTTTCAAGGCAATGCTTGTGTACATAAAATTAACAGCAAGTAAAACTGTTATTGTACCCTTAATGCCTGACCTTGTGATCATGAAATCTGTTTCAGTAATGCTACACGTTAGCTACTGAAGTGTAACTAACTGTAAGCGTAAATGTGTTTCCTGATCTTTAAATACACCGTGAAGCTTCCTTGGGACTGGTATAAAATGCAGAGTTGGAAAGTCCCTTCTTGTTGAAAACAATCCACTACATTTTTCTCTCTGAGCATCAAATGAGGTGCCCATTATTTAAACTGACCTTTTCTCGTGTTGCTTGCTTTCCATGCTGAGGATGCAGTGAGGGAGCCACAATGTCTGGACCTCTCCTCCCTGCAGAAATCAATAAGGATGTTCAGCTCCATTCACACCAGGTGCTCAGTCCAGCTGCTTCGAAGCTTCGAGGAGTATGGGTACGAGGAAAGAAAAGAGAGCAGAATGAGGCACAGATGTATCATTGTTATTCAAGCAAAGAGAGTCAGGATCAAGTTCATAAGAGGCTAAATTGAATACACAGGATCGATTTCCTGGAAATGAGTACTACCAGCTCAAATTTGGATGTTGCATTGCATAAAAAACAAGTCAATAATAAATTAATAAAACTATGTAGATGGCTATTATAAATATGAAGAACACAGAATATAATTGTGTTAAACAAGATAAGCTTGCATGTGTCTCAACTTGCAAACATCAACATTGCATGTCATACATGGGCTGCATTAATGATTGTTTCATTATTGAATAATTGCAAAAATATTTTCTTATATTAATTGTATAAAATGTCAGAAAGGTAGTGAAAATGCTTCTTCTTATTCTTATTATTATTATTCCCAAAAGTCCAATGTCAAAGTGTTGAAATGTCTTGTTTATTGCACAAACAGGCTGAAACCCCAAAATACTGAATTTACTACAGTATCATAGACAACAAAGAAATACATCAAATCATCATATATGAGTGGCTGAGCCAACAAATATTTGGCAAATGTACTTAAAATGACTAGAATTGCCACAATGACTGCAGATTAATTTACTGCTTGTCAACTAACTAATTAATTGACTTTATATCAGTACCTTAAGAACAAGACAAAGGTGTTGGTAGCCTACTGAATAAGTTTATTAAGTTCATTTAGTGTGCTACAAAAGTTCAATTTGAGGTAATTTAAAGGAGTATTTTTATCTATTGGAGAGAACTGAGCATCACGCAATTGAAAGCCAGTTAGGCTAGATTTGACATTTAAAATACACAATAAATGTTTGTAACATTACAGTCAATTGCTTAGCAGAAGATTGAGTTTTTAAATTCACCAATATAAATCATACTTTATTTTACATGCCATTACACCTTGTTGATAATAGGCTTTACTTTGTGAAAGCATTTGGATGCAGTACTTGATTTGTTTCTCAGGGATTAATTGTGGGAGGATTATCTTGTTCCTGATTGTATCTTAAATACTATATTTTGTCTAGTTTTTAGGTACTTGGAATTTGTCTCTCACGATATGTGTGTGGTATTTGTTCTTATGGTGTTTTGTTACTTGCTCTCTATTGCTGCACAGGAATTTCCCCATTGTGGGATCAATAAAGTCTTACCTTACCTTACCTTTTAGCCTATCAGTGACGACTTTTTAGGAACGTTAGACCACAATATTCCAACTTTTACTCAAGAAAAAGCTCTGAATACGTATTCCAATACTTACAACTGGGGTGTTTTGGAAGCCGAGGCAACGGTGGAGTGGATAAATGTGTACGTACACCACAGTGGGTAATACCTATCCGATGGACGATAAACTCTCTTTTCCTGAGGGAGAAACCGGTGGGTGGGATGAACTCTCGCTCTGAGAAAGATCTCGCGTTAGTGTGGTTACCTGGGGAACGTGAGCCTGAAAAGTTGCACTTGTCTGCTCTGCTTTTTCCCATCGAACTAACCTCCGGAGCTAGCCTTACATTCGCAGGTAATTCATAGATAAATGTGTGGGACACAACCTCGTTTATGAAGAACGTAATGTGGAGCCATATCAACGCATTTCGTACAACTGACATTCACTTCAAGGTTGGTATCTTAGTTAGCCAGCCAACGTTAGCTTGCTAAAGCTGTTGTAGCTAACAAACTTGTTGCCTGCTGTTTCTAGTTTTTGGCTAACTAACACTTTACTGACTCTGTCGAAGCCGACTGCTTTTTCCTGGGTAGTCACGTACCTTAAGTGACGTTAGCCAAATATATGCTGGCATTAAGAGGCGCATTTTCTGGTAATAAAGTTAAAACGTAGCTAAAGTTATCGAGGTCACATTTACTTTTGTTTGTGGGCTGAGGCATTGACGCCTCGCGCTAAAATTCAATAACAGTTAGCTGTGTGCTTACAGCAAGGGTAGTTGATGCCATCACTCACAGCATGTGTAGTAACTTAGCTCCTCTTTTGTGCAGTGTGGTTTTACGTTGTGATGCAAATACAGAAGTGAAGTATGTTATATTACCATTCCTCTTATTTTTTTTTACACAGGTACTTTTGTCAGAGAAGCCAGCAATTGATATTCTGCAAAATGCCGTCACCCCAAGTCCTCCAGCCTGTTCTTAAAATGAAGGTGGATGAGCTCTTTCTCAACTGGCTGAGTGATCGTGCGACCCAGGCCCTACTAAAAGATTATCTTGACCTAATTAAAAGTGGAAAACACATTGATTTGAGTAGTGGGGACGCCCAGGACAAAAGATCTTTAAGCTTGAATGAAAACAACAATGTGGCATCACAAAAAAACCTGGCAGAGAAGAAGCCTGCTGCCCTCAGTACTCCTTCCAGCTCCACATCTGCTACCACCCTCCCCTCAGGCAGTAGCAGTAATACCAGAGTGGCAGGACCCAGTGGCAGAGTACTACGGAGGTCTGTCAGCACGAAAAAGGTAAATTATCAAATTAAGCAGTAAGTTGACATTTTAGACATTTAAATGTTCGTCATCAGATTTTGTAAGCATGAAGCTGATTGGCCATCATTCTTGAACCTCTTACAAGTAAAAAACCGGTTTAAGCAAGATTTAGAGAGTCTTCAGGTGATATGTCACAGAGCTTTCATAAGGTTGCTTTCACTAACATTGAAACAAAGTGTGACCTTCCATTTCATCCTTTTTCAACTTGGGGAGTGTATTACAAAATCGTAGTATCAGTAAGTCATGTTTCTGTTTGACAGGAGGTAGAATCAGTATAGACTGTGCTGGTAGTAATTGGGGATATATCAAGTTGCAGTGTTCACTGAATGTAATTTAAATGGTCTAAATCACACATATCTAAACATTATACAGTGTTTCAGACTTATTGGTCTGGCTGCTTTGTTGGTCTAGCAGTAGTACACTTTGTACTCTAAATAACCTATTTATTTAGTACACTTGTACCTTCTGATGCAATCCAATACAATTGTGCAGAATGAATTCCACACTTGTGAATGTAATTAATAACTCCCTTGAAAACCTGAATGTTAACTTGCTTGTTAGCTACTTTAAAATTTCACATGCCACTAGTAGTATCCAGAGTTGGAAATGTTTCAAATCCTACACATAGGGACTTTAATCAGTGTATATTATCAATCATAAGTGATAGATTTAATGTTTTTACTCAAACTTAGTCCTATTATATTCTTTGGGATCTTTATTTTCCCAAGCTGGCCACAAGGGGCTGCTCAGTATCCTACTACATCCAAAGCATTGTGTGGCTGTCCACTCTGTACTGTCACAGTGGAGCCACCATGTCTGTAGGCATATGTAATGACTATTAGTCAAATACTTTCCAAATGTTCCAGCTTCACTCACAAATGAATATAGTATGCGTATGAGAGACAGGAGTGTCTGAACCTAGCCTATCACTAGCACTTCTTTCAGCTTGTGAGTTGTCAACCTTATTATGCTGTGATTGTGGTCTCCAGAGGTCAGTAGGATTTTTACTTTTGACTGCTTAATTATAGAAGTCAGGCCACACAAAAGATTTAAAAGTCTCAGTACATTTTGCATGTATGTGTGAGATTTCCCACCCTGTCAACATAAGTTGTAACATGACAGCCTGGGGTTTTGGTAGATTGTGGACATCAGTGAGTATGATGACATTGAGATGACCAGACAGCTGGGGGCACTTGCTCTTAGAGACTCCACCTTCTGCATGTTGTTGACATACTCAGGCATGAGGAGTCATTCAAGTGGTCCCTGATGTGACAGCTGTTCTCCCTCTGACTGAAACACCAGAGTTGGAAAACGGGATGATGAGGATTTCTATCGTTTTGTTATGCATATAACTATACCCGACCCATATAATGCGTCTAGAGAAATGGAAGTAAAAACTAATTAAAAGTCCCACATGCTTTGGTCATTCTTTTCCAGTGGAAAAGTTTACATCTTTTGTACACCAGGATATTTTAGCTCAAAGGTCAGGTTTCAAATATAGCATAACATAGTCTGTTTATGACCTGATGAGAAATGATAATGCTTAAATAACCTGAACACAGGAGGAAGATGATGTAAAAGAAGAAGAGCTTTGCAGTGGTAGGCTGGATCCCTGTGTAGGTTTTAGATTGGGTGTTTATAACTAATTATTGCTTTTGAATATTTACTAAGTCTCTCTCTTTTTAGCATAAGACCTTATGATGGAGCAATAAGATGCTTTACAGATGGATGTTAACTTTTTGATTTTTACATTCATGTCTCTTTCCTCCTAATGACCTTTGCCTCCTAACAGTACCCTTTCACACCAGATTAATATAAAGCAACTGCTGGACAATTTGTGTGTTCTGCTGTCATGGCATGCGGTCGCACTGTGTCACTCAATTTTAAAAGGATTGTGAGGTTGTGTAAAGTAATATTTCTATTTTAAGACAAATGAATTCCTGCATACAGATGCATTCTTCAAAGGATTACTCAAAAATTCAATTCATGTCACACTGATGCAGCCTGGAACAGCTGGTCTGACTGACATCAGCCACCGATATAGATAGCCTTGGTTCCCTTGTGTTGGCATTAAATACCCAGAACTCTGCCAGTGAGCTGAGGTGTGGCACTTCGTTCTTCCTCTGTGTAATTTACTCTGAAACAGCTTCAATTAGATGCTTCTCATTGTTAAAATATGTGGTCATAGCTATTTACACTTTCAGTTCTGCTGAAAATTGCCTCTGTGTAATGACTGCAGCAGATGACGCATGCAGAGGGTCAGCAGTTTTAATAATGCAGAGCGGCTTTACTTTTTCTTCTCTTCTTGGGGTCTACATTAGGATCACTGGTTATTTCTTAAGATGTGTTTTTATGCCTGGTTGGGCTCAGCAACATAGCTATTTGAACCATAGGTCTAGGGTCACATTATCAGTTGCCTGACCTGTCAGAGAGAACCAGGTGGGGAACTGTTTTCCACAGGTGCTTTTTTCTTGTCTTGCTTAACTTGTGAGTGTAAATTGTATGATAACAAACTTGTAGTTATTTGTCTCAACTGACCCATTGCTTGTGTAGCTTAATTCAGTTATATGTTTATAATGGAAAGAGGAAAATATATATAAATGTACAGTTTAAACTAAACAGTAAACACCCATATACTCCAGCATGTTCATTATATGACCATATAATTTGGGCACTTGCAATAGTAAAAGTCCTGGAAGCTTACAGGTAATGTCATCTTTATCATCTTAAGCACTGTCTCTATTGGTATCTTTAAAAATATGTTTAAAATTAAATAATAGAAAAGGTTAAAAGTAACGTGGACTCCAAATAATACATTTTCAGAGTTAACATAGTACTCATGTAATTTACATTACTTGTGTCCTGTACACTTTATCTGCAGCTTTTTTCTTTAGTGTTCTGACCCTTTGTCTGACTGTTCCATTTCTGGTGTCATATAGGTTATATTGATATTTTTCTGGTAAACCTCCATACTAACTGAAAGACTGTTCTCTGCATCTTGTGCAAGATGGCTGATGTGCACACATCATGTTTGTCTTCCGGATTTTGTCCATTCAGTCAGGCCTATTTTTGACCCACATTCATTTGTATCCAAAATCCCTGTCTCAGACATAGAATTGTTGTGGATTGGGCTGGAGCTTTCAGGATTTCACAGCAGCATCGGTTCTGTATATATGACTCTACCTCAGAGTTGTGAAATGGTTTGAGTCACCTCAGAAATACTGTGGTACATGTCACTGGTTCAGTCATGTTAGTAATGCACATATTGGAGCCAGTTGAAAAGTATTTGTGGGTCACTGTATGCTTGTATTGACAGATTGGGCAGGACCTCAGGGGAGTTTTGATCAGGTTTTTCCCACCCTGTTGTAATATATTTCTCTCCACTGTAGTTGCTGATCTGCCCTGCGTGTTGTCTCTTGAATATCACAGTTTTAGATAAGCAGCATTGAATACCTTGGCAATTCAAGCTCAATTAAAGTACAAACTCAAATAGTCATCTGACTGCAAGAAAGTCTAGACAGAGTGTTTTATAATCATGTCTGTTATGTGGTGAAGTGAATAAGACTGGGCATGTGTTTCTGTACAAATCACATTTAGCAGTTTACAGATTAGACATACTGTGGGATCAGCTCAAGTTCTTGTGTTCTTGTGTCACAGTGACCCATTATAGTGTGGACATAGTACTTGAGCAGCCGGCCGGATGTTGTTTGGACAGACTGCCTACAGTGGCCCTAAGATGATTTAGTTAGAGATGATACTTGCTGGAACTTGTCCATCCTGGTTATTTAAAAGGCAGATTGTATGTTTTTGTGTTCACACTGCTGTTCTCACCATGTGTGCCTGTATTTTAAAACATTAGTGGGGATGTTTCCAAATATGTAAACCAACACATCATTATCCCTTCTGTGTCATGATACCACTGTATATAGAACTTCCGATTTTGTTTGCTCAAACACAAAAGCATACAGGCTAGTGTTTCATGTGAGCTGACAGTTTAATGTGATCTACTAGATTTTATTTTGGCTAGGGTGCTTTCTTTTCCATATTTGGTTTGAGTTGATGAGAATGAATAAAAGGCAGCTCATGTGGAAAAACCACCATACAAACAGCTTATCATGCATGTGCAGTGTCCTGTGTGGAAGATAACAGGAACTGGGTTTGTGCAGAAACCAGTGGAAAACTGTAGACTACTAAAAATAAGGTGTGTGTGCTTTTCACCTTCTGTGTACAATAACATACAGAAATGGTTTATTTTTGTAATCAACCTAATTCAGACATGTACAATTTCTATTTAATTAACATTTACATCACTAGGTATAAAGGTGTTTGTTTTCCCTGTGTGTAGCCAGTGTTGTGAAAGCAATCCAAGCACTGTTAGATCAGCATATTTATTGAGCGTTGATGTAATTGCCATCGCTCCAGGACAGCAGCAACTAGAAGCAGATGTTTGTTTGAGGACTAAAGCTACACCCTTGTTTCTCCAGATCCAGTCTCTTGGATTGTCCAAACAGTGTTTGCTGGTGCTTTTAATAGGCGCAGACTGGTTTGGTCATCATTCCTTGAACTTAATGTACCCACCCCCGCTGTCCATCAACTATAATAAGATATGCAATGGCTGGCAGTCCAAGCTTGCAAAGCAAAGTAAAGTAAATTCCACCATAAGATCAGTTGCAAAACAGTTGAATATATGAATGTAGTCAATTGTGTATCATCTGATAATTTGACCTATTGTTAAGTAGTCATACCTTTTTGTTACTTTCTTCATTTGCTTCATTAAGTAAATTTTATCTGCATGCTACTCATGTGATTTAGAATTTTAGGCAGATTTAGCTAAATGACGTGATTTAAGGGGTTTTATTTTAAAAGTTTCCCTTAGCACCTTTTATGTACTGTCCAAAAGACGAGAGTCCTCTTTCAGGGTCCAGAGCACAAGAAAGGGTACTCTGAAGTATTTGATAGTATGAGATTTTCAGAATGTTAATGAACACGAGCAGTGTGTCATCACAATATTGAGGTGCATCCTTCAATTGGCCTCTGTGGCTGCTACAAGCTGCAACAACAGGCCTGTCTCTTTACATAACCTTTCACAAGCACTGAAGAATGCAAACTGGAAAGGGCAGATCCATTGCTCACAAACACCCCTCCCATCTCACACATACACTGAGTGACGCCCACACACATACACTCCTTCACTCCTTATCTCCCCAGCAGCTTTGAGGCAAGGGCTCTCTGACCCTGTGCAGTGTGTGTTTGTATGTGTTGTGTAGAGCCTGGGACAGAGAGGCAGGCAGAGCAGAGACTGTGTATCCAGATCTGGAAAGTGAGAGAGAGTCACAGTAGCAGCTGCTCCCTTGCATTAAGAAGCTCTCCACTCTGACAGAGGACAGTCACAGGGACACAGACACAGAGGACTTCTGCTGCCCTCTGCCCACAGTACCACAGCTGGGTGATTTGTATGGTCAAACGGATAATACTGGACTGAGTGCTGTGTTTGTTTATGTGTTCCCCATCCTGTCTGGTATGAGGATGAGGATGAGGGAGCTGTCTCTGCGTCAGGACCCTGACTTGAGGAAGGAGTTGGCTCTGCTGGCACGCGGCTGTGACTTCGTTCTGCCCTCTCGGTTCAAAAAGAGGCTCAGAGCTTTCCAACAAGGACAGGCAGGTGTTTGTGTGAATGTACCCTCTAGCACACAGGCTCTACTGGCCTGTTAGCCATACTGGTGTATTTGTAGGATTACTGTCTTGGTATTAAGATTGCACTGTACCCATAGGCTCTGTTACATGCCACTGTTAAAGTACACTAGTTATACATATTCCTCATTGTTTTTAATTAATCACTATGGAGTAGAACTGTAGGTTTCGTAGGAGCCACTTGCAAATAAGCGTTTGAATAACTTTCTCCAGGCATATTTAAAACTTGAACGCACTACTGTATCATGTGATTTACAACTGTTGCACAATACTATCCATTTTCTAGTGATTTACTTCTGTTTTTTTTATTTTATTTATACAGAGAGATACAATATGAGATGCGAGTGTTGGTTATGATGATGGTATGATGTTTCAGCCTGTATGGTATGTTGCTGTCCTCTCCCAGACCACATCATTGTGAATGTGCAAAATGTCATGTGGCTTAGTGGTTGTGCTCAAGAGCTCTGCTAGTGGTTAGCATGAAGTGAGAGAGAGAGTGAGGATGGTGCAGAGTATGGCAACAGGAGATGTTTATGTCCTTTTATAGCCATGACTGACACCAACACACAGGACAGAAGACCAGAGGGTCGGTGACATTTATCATTTAGCAGGCTAAAATGAGCAGATTACCACTGATAGAATTCAGCAAAACCCTTTCAGTCCATGCTGACATACATACATGTAAAAATGGACATGGCTAGATTTAGCTCCCTTATGTTCACCTCTGTAATTTTAAGGGTTTGAATCATGTTGTTAAAAGTTTTACTGTTGCAGATCTATTGTTATGCTAGACTACCAAATCTAACCAGTGGTGTGGACAACTGTTTAGGACCAAAACAACACCAAGATGGTATTTTTATTCCTCAGCCAGATGACTGTGTGGGTGTGTTTATGTGATTATTAAAGGGAATGATCCAGTTAGCAAATTCTCGAGTCATGTAAATAGTCTTTGAATATGAGATGAGCATGGTCTGCTCAAGCTGTTTTTAGTATCTGGCTGATATGAGCAACATAACACATTTGGATCCCAGTGCATTGTGGCTTTTTATGTTTTGCTATGAAAATCTCTTCATTGGTCCATGTCCTCTGTAGCATCATCCTCAGCAAGACACATGATGCAGATGTAGTATGCCAGCTGTGCTCAGGTGGTGCAGTAAATCATACTGGTTAGGAATCACATTTATCATGACAGCAAGGCCTGGGCCCACTGTTGCATGATGTAATTATTGTTGGTCCTAAACAGATACACTGGTTTCCCCTGCCACGATTATAGCTCTTCATAGCACATACTGTTCTGGCATGCAAAGCTATTATTTTGGGTCTTAGATAGAAGTAGTAAAAACAGCACACATGTGTGCAAGCTCTGACATATAAAAAAGTTTGTTGATGAGAAATGCAGCACTGTGCAATGACAATGACATCAATTAGTGTTGATGAGAAATTAGTTGGTCAGGTACAGAAAGTGGGGATAAAAGAACTGAGCTTGTTTCCAGTAATGGCTCCAGGTTAACTGACTCTTAACCTCTAGTGTGTGTGCATGTGTGTGTTTTCGTTCAGACCTAACACACATATTAACCACATGCCAACCCCCCTCCTGTCTCCAGTGCAGTCATTGACAACTACTGTTTGCCTGTAATCACCTACACTGTTTGAACTTAGCCAAGATGGTCCTGCTCTTACTATCGGCTCAGTTGTTTACTTGCTCCTTCTTTTTGTGGTGCACATTTGTTTGCGACTGTTCTTTGCTAAATATAAATCTAGACAGCTGCTAATGATAGAACATGTTTGACCCTTAAGCTTTTTAATAGAAGACATTTGGCATAGCATAATTAGAATAGCATTGGATGTAATGGAATATTGTTCTTATTCTATTCAGGTGTGTCAGCTCCAGGGCCCTGAGAGAGAGACTATCAGTCATGGTTACTGTGACAGAACCACTGATAATGTTATTAGTGGCATGGGGTTTTCCTGCTTTGTCAGGTTAAAATACTGTATCTGCTGTGAGTTTGTGGTTTTGTTTCCAGACAAATGCTCATTAAGAGGAATGTATTAACTTTTTTTAACTTATTAATAGCTCAGTCAGTATTTTTGAGCTAGAATTTATAAATCTATTAAAATGGATCATGACATGAAGAGTTTCACTTTGAAGTGAAATTAAATTTTTATGAAATCATTATTAATTATGCCCTTTTTATCTGGCCAACACTCCATAATCCAAATATGCTTTATTTTACCTTTAATGAAAAAGCTGAAACCAGCAAACCCTTATCTGTTTTGCTGGAAAAATAAATAATTGATCCTCTACTTAGTTAAGCCTCTAATTGTTGCAGCAGAAAAAAACAAAACATTCTGTTTTCCTCAGCTGATGGTTGGGAAATATTGGTTTGTTTTAAATATTCAGAATCAGCTTTATTGGCCAGGTGTGTCGGACACACAAGGAATTTGACTCTGGTACTGGTACTCTGGTATTGCTGATAAAAGGAAGTCTTTAATAGTATCAGAAAACGTGAGTAATTCAGATTTGGTGGTTGTCTTGTGTGGTTGTCTCGCCTCTTGTTTACACCTACCATTTTGTCTACAGCAATATCACAGATTGTGCTGTTAAACACCAAAACATTTTCCTCCACAGATGTGGTGCCACATTAATGTTCATGATCATTTTCCAGATCAGATGGCTGATTACTACTACTCATTTATTTTTACGATGCCAAACCAAAATAATTGAACTTGATTAACACAGGTTATCCCAATACACCCATTTGCATATGTTCAAATACTTGTGTTTATCATATGAAAATAGAATTGTACACCTGTCAGTAGATGACTTTATATAGGTGATGTATAACAATTGTCAGTCAAACCATTCTACACATATCACTGTAATAACTGTACTGTTGCTGTACCTTAAATGAAATCTATAACAGAATCATAGTCTATTAGGATTGTCTATCACAGGACTATTACAGTTCTATCATTTATCTGTCTATTACAGATAAATGGATAATGACTATGATTGCAGAGTAATTGCAAGTCTTCCCTGATAGGCCTTTGGGCCACTGAGACTTGTGGTTACATGAGTGCTAGCAGTGTAGAACTTGCAGAGGTGAGCCTTAGCGCATGCTAGAATGCTTGAGCTGAGAGGAGTTAGTGTTTGCCGGTATTAGTGGTTAACATTTTATTTTTGTGTGTTTTGTCTCAGGCCCAGGTGAGGACAGAGGAGCCCGTCACCACAGCGCTGAGCGAAAGCATTCCAAAGTTTTACTTCCCACAGGGCCGGCCCCAAGCCAACCTCAACATCGATGGCCTCATTTTCAAAATTGAGAAAATATTTTCTCAATTCCCAAATGAAAGGGCCACCATTGATGACATGGGGCAGGTTGCCAAGGTGAGAATGTGATTTGTAGCATGGAGATTCATCTGCCATTCAGTAAATTAGTTTCATTAGTGTTGTTTAGTTCCTGACTTTATGTTTGCTGATTTTAAAATGGAAAATATGACCTCCCTGAAGAGTGCAGCAATGGCCTGAGGGGAACCTGACTGAAGAGAGAAATAACAGCTAGGTTTCCTCAGGGATGTCTTTAAGTGATGCATCACTCCTTTTCAGTTCAGTGTCATTATGATGTTCTTTTCTGCATCTGATGTCTTTTGTGTGTGTGTGTGTGTGCGCGCGCGTGCGTGCTCATTTTGCTCATTTAACTTTTATCCATCTCTCTCTTCCACGCCACACATTACTCCATCTCTCCTGCTCCCTTGTCTCCTCAGGCTTGTGAGTGCCCCCTCTATTGGAAAGTGCCATTGTTCAACTCTGCTGGAGGCGACAGGACGGGCTTCGTGTCCGTTCACAAGTTGGTGGCTATGTGGCGAAAGTAAGACAATAGCTCCTCTTATTCTCAATAGACCACTGGTACCCTCTCTCACAGCCAGATGACCCATAAAATCTCCTCTGAACAATGATGCCCACTTGCTGAGGATCATAGACACTGTATCCAGTTATCTGCTATTATGACATTTTCCTTTTCATTACTAAACAGAAATCAATGATCACAAAGCCCCACAAAACCCTCACAAGGGAATAGTCACTGTATTTATACAGTATATAAATTAAAACATCCATTTACCGTCTTTCTCCATGATATTGAAAGGAATACCATAGGGCTTTTAAAATGGTGGCTGTGTACTGAATGCCGTTGTATGCGATAGACATGCTCTTGTATTAATGTGTGAGCCTCCTGAGAACTGCACAGACACTGCCTTTGACTTGAGCTTATGACTGAGCCTTTCTTGGATGAGAGGCCACAACAGACACTCTCATTATTTCTCCATCAGTATGTTAATACTCCACACTTGTAATGAAATTTTCTGTTTGCTAATAGAGTGATTGATAGAGAGGATATGAGAGCAAGAGGGAGTAACCTTGCAACCATCTGTTCTTTTTTTTCCTCTCCAGAACTCTGCAGACCTGTCACGATGACGCTTCTAAATTTGTGCACCTCTTGGCCAAGCCTGGCTGTAATTACCTGGAACAAGACGACTTTATTCCATTCCTGCAGGTACTGGCTACAGCACACCCAGGGAGAGAGAGCTGGCCTTGGCAATTATGGATGGCAAAATTATATTGGCTGGGATGGTGCAAACTGGACTTAATTTTTTGGACTGCCCTGCTGAAGCAGTGCTTTTTTTTCATGTGGTGGTGAACTAATTTAGGGATGTTACTGTAAGCCAGTAATATACAGTGGAGGAGAGTATAATGAAGGGGGAGATTCCGGTGGTGCAGGATTCAGACTCAGCAGAAATTAACCACAGGGAGGTGGAGAATAAAATGTCTCATGTACCCAAATAATTCCAGAAAATGTAGACACAGATTCATCAGATTGTTTCATAAGAGTATATATATTATTGACTGTGTGCTCAGTCTTACCATGTGGACTTGCTGTGCTGGTATATTTGTATTCTCACACAGCCCGACAAGCTGTGGGTGCTCTACACCAGCCCCACCCTGTCCCTGATTCATTTTCATGCTGGCAGGAATGGGCTGTGCTGAACACCAATTAGCATACTAGCAGAGATGCTTTGCGGCACACACTGTTTAATTTGTATGGTTCCGCGTGGAGAATCGTCTTTGACTGTTTTGATGAATGAAAGGCGGATTGCAGTGGAGTAGATTTGACTGTCCCCGCCTGTTTCCTGTGCCCTGTGATTTATGTGTTTCTCTATGATTTAATTTTTCACAGAAAGAGTCAAAAGGCACGACGGCTGCCCTGAAAGAAGGCCTTTTAATTTCATTGCCACCTTCGCATTTATGTCAACAATTCTTTACCCCACAAAAGGGAAAGGGGTAGAATAAAGAAAAGATGTGAGGGAGTTTTGAACCAAGAATATAACTCTAGTTCATTTGAAATTCAGCACACCCCTTGTGACTTTACGGTGTGAAGGAGGTGAGAAGGTTAAGAGCAGTCACTAGCAAATGTCTTTCCTCTGGCCTCCTCACCATCTTGCTGTCAAATCAGAAAGGCTTAAGCTCCTCTCAAAACCGGTCGACCCAGTGTTTCTTAACTCCAAAAAATTAAAGGCTTCTCCCAGCAAGGTCAGGCCAGGAGCCTGTTTGGGTGTTTTATTTATATATATATGTATGACAGTTTATAAAGCACATGGCATGACACAGTGATGTAGATAGACACTGACAACTCCTGAGGTTTGCGTTTATATTCATGCTCTGTCTAGCAAATAGAAGGACGTGCAGTGCCATTTAACTTTGAAAGTAACTGCAGAATTTAACTGAACATATGCATCTATTATTGTAGCATAGAATGTCTCTGAGGTGTTCTTTTGCATTTGTGTTTGTTAGTTTTATGTGGTTTGTTATGGAAATGAGGCAGACATGCAGTAGAAACAGAGTGATGTGACTTTACTTTGTTTTCAGGATGTGGTGAACTCCCACGCAGGCCTGGCCTTTCTAAAGGAGGCACCAGACTTCCACTCACGATACATCACCACGGTACTCTAACATAACATACAACAGAATATTATTACTGCAAAATTACAAATAGTGAAATGTTAAAATGACAACTTTTTCCTCTTGCATTATTTAGTTGTACATGATAACAATATCATCTGTTTTTCAGGTAATTCAAAGGATATTTTACAATGTGAACCGGTCATGGACTGGAAAAATAACTTGCTCAGAGCTCAGGAAAAGTAACTTTCTGCAGGTATGGCTTTACATTTTTAATTCCCTGTGTGTTGTTTTCCATTTGCATTAAAATGTAGTGACAGTTTTACTTGAAGCTGAAGCTCCTTAAAACCAAACAAGCAACATTTTAGCCAAATTAACAAAACCAATCCAGGTTAGTGCACCATGTTGGCATGATTCCTTATTCCTCATTGGAAAAGTTGTGTGCAACTACAACAAGAGTAGGGGATGGTAAGTCAAAGTCTAACTTCTTCCTACTCCGTTCAAGCATGTACTAGGTATAAGCAAATTGATAATATACTTGTTGATATGTGTGGAATTATGTGTGTTGACATATTGACTGTTACATGTTTGAAAGAACAAATCAAATCAAAGTTGAACTGAGACGTCAGTCTATAAATTGATGGATATTTAAAGGGACGGTTTTTGTAATGATTTTTGCCTGTGATTAATAATAAATCATACAACAATTTAGCCTTCTTTTTGACTTTAACTGTTTTCCTGCTGTGCCAGAATGTGGCGTTGCTGGATCAGGAAGAAGACGTGAACCAGCTGACAGAGTTCTTCTCTTATGAACATTTCTATGTCATCTACTGTAAGTTCTGGGAGCTAGACACAGACCATGACCTCTACATAGATCCGAAAGACCTGGCACGGCACAATGATCAAGGTGCGCAAACACACCATACTGTCTTAAGTACACCAAACCACAAACTATGAAAAGATTTTTAAAGATGTATTGCAGAATTCTTTGTATTCTGCAGAGTCTACCAGGTGGATGGAATTTCTTATTTTATAATGAGATGCTCAATTTAACCATTTTTAAGTTTGTTGTGTATTTGTTTTAATTGTAGATTCATTTTATTGTAAAAAATCTAAATGACAAAAGAATGACAGCTGGTAGTTTGTCAGAAGAAAAGAGATGCACACTAAATTAGCTTTCTTTTACCTGTTCTCGTATTTTTGGCACAGCCAGTAGGCTAAAACTATGTAACAATAACAGGTATTTGTAAATATTATTTGGTGCAGTTCTCCTGCTCACACACAAACACATACCCTGGAAAAAGACCCATACACTCCATACCACATGTTCTTGGTTGATGTTCTGTAAGTGAGACGGGGGAAATGGGACACAAGATCGATAAGAGTGCAGCACATATATACTGCTCCAAGAACGCCATGTCTGGTACTATTTCTACCACTACATGGTCGAAATGATGACCACAGGATTTATGGCATTGGCGAGCTGGACTAGCCAGTCTGTGAGAATGAATTACATGTGTTGGGGGGAAAAAACTGTACATTGACAGAGTTCTTTTCCCTAACAATCTGAATTTTAGTCATCTTTTTCTTTATATTTTCCAGCCATCTCACATAAGATGATTGAGAGAATATTCTCAGGAACAGTGACAAGGTAAGTCAGAATTGTCATGAGTTTAAATGATGCTTATTATAAGAGGCAAACCTTTTTAAAGAAAAGGTTTATTTTATTATGTTTTTGGTTCACTATGGGTTTGAACACCGTTTGCCTTTTATTCTTCAGGGACGGACGAGTGTACAAGGAGGGGCGGCTAAGTTATGCCGATTTTGTCTGGTTCCTCATCTCTGAAGAGGACAAGAAGACTGACACCAGGTGTCCAGACAAACTGTGTTCTGAAATCACCGTTTTCTCTATAGTGCAGTGAATTTGTGGTCCAACATTTTGAGTAAGGCAGTAGTGTGGTGACAGTGTCCATGGCATGTACACTACGTTCTGCCAGCATCCTGCTATGTGCATTTTGATGAAGTGAAAATTAGTCAGGTGACACGACAAAATGATGATCCATGAGTGTCAGAAATCTTAATTTGCTGCTCTCCACAGAGAAATTTTTTTATAAACAGACATTAGAATGTGATGGTAGGAAATTCATTTATGTAAATAATAAGATAACTGATGGCTGAATTTCATTCAGCTGCTTCAGTTTGAGGGTCACTGTCAAACAGCCATCATTAATGTCATTAGTAACACCTGTGCTTTTCCCACTATGACAAGTAAAAATATCTGTTGTGAAAAAGGCCTACTCTACAGGCAGTACTACAGGAAGTAGTATATGTTACAGCCACACTGACTGAATCTTCTGTTCCATATAACTTTTGTGTCTTTGCTAACATGCATCCCTTGCCAATGCTCTTCATCTGTGTCCAGTATAGAGTACTGGTTCCGCTGTATGGACTTGGATGGGGATGGGGTTCTCAGCATGTATGAGCTGGAGTACTTCTATGAGGAACAGTGTCAGAAGCTGGAGACTATGGCTATTGAGCCCCTTCCCTTTGAGGACTGCCTCTGCCAAATGCTTGACCTTGTGAAGCCTGAGGTTGAAGGTCAGACTTTTTACATGCACTCAGAGGTTCACACACCAGTTCAACAGTTCTTAAAATTTCACATTGATTAAGAATCATTAGTTGGAGTCCTAGTTTGAAATACTGGGACCTTGTTTTGTAGTTTTATCATTAGCAAGAGACGACATCTTTAATCCGTCTCTCTATAAAATGACCAAAGCCAACTGTGCCACAAACCTGAACTCTACTGAGTCAGCTAAGTCTACAACCAACTGTGAGTGCTAGATTGGATAGAAAAACCAGGCTAAAAACTCTGATATAGTTTGATAATACCCTTGCCAGTAGGTCATTTTGCAACGCTGTTTCACCTCAACAGGTAAGATCACACTGCGGGACCTCAAGAGGTGCAAAATGTCCCACATCTTCTTTGACACTTTCTTCAACATTGAGAAGTACCTGGACCACGAGCAGAAGGACCCTTTCTCTGTTATAAGGGTAAGATTAAACCCAGAGAGGATGCGACCAGATGTGCGATGGTATCATGATTTGTTTTCCTGTCAGAGGTCAAGTGTATCATGTAATTTGTCATTTCTCAGGAGGTGGAGACAGACAACCAGGAAGTTTCAGACTGGGAGAAATATGCTGCAGAGGAGTACGACATCCTGGTGGCAGAAGAAGCTGCCAGCGACCAGTGCAACGATGTGTAAGTCCTCAGACAAAAAAAAAATCATCAAAGTTTGGACTTAAGTGAAAGACAAAAGTAAAAATCATTCACTCCCATCCATAATTTAGGATTTCTTAACTGCTTTTATTAGTTTTGTCCATCTGAGCTAATTTCATATATCCTTGTATAGCTATTGTCAGTATTGTATTAGATTAATTTCACCTGTAAATAGCGACTTGTGATAAAAGATCTCAGACAAATAAACTGAACCTTTATTTTGCAGTAATATTTTTCTGGTAAAATGCAGATGTCTGGGCGTCCTCGTCTTTGATTGGCTATTGTGCTCTTAACATACATGGGAATATTCATGTGATCACTTTGAAGCTGCTCTTAAAAGTTTCACTTATATGTTGCTATAATTAGGAGTTTGTCATACACGCGTTGATGTACACAGCCGATGCTCACAGAGGTTTTGAAGTAGTTGTAAGAATGGCTCAAGACAGGTTGACTTTGTGTTGCCGTGTCATTGCTAAGACTGAGGAATATGTCCAGCAGCAGAGCCCCCTGTGAGTCAGTGATAGATGAAGATGTTGACAGGTATGTTGTGTGGCGGTTTTAGGAGCACCACGAGTCTCTAAAGGCAGGCTGCTAACCAGAACAGGTAAGGCATTCAGGGTACCAGCAGGCACTGTTCTTCTCCTCCTCTTCCTCCTCCTCCTCACTGGGCGAGTCTAGCAATAAACACATTCCTAGCTCCTACCCACACCCTGCCAGTCTGAGAGTACTGATTTCCACAGATACAGTGGTAAGAAGTAGTATGTGAACCCTTTGGAGTTGCCTGGTTTTCAGGATTAACTGGTTATAAAATGTGATCTGGTCTTTAAGTCACAAGTACAGACAACCACAATGTGTTTACGGTAAAAACACACCAGCATTTATAATCTTTCATGTCATTACTGAGCACATCCAGTAAACACAGTGCTGGTGGAAGAAGTAAGTAAACCCTTCGATTTTAATAACCTGTCAAATGCCTTTGGCAGCAACCTCAAACAGCTGTGGATCAGACCTGCACAGAGTTCAGGAGGAATTTTGGACCATTCTTCCTCACAGAACAGCCTCAGTAAGATGTAGTCTACTGCAGCTTACTGAGACCTCGTATTTATGCCTCCGGCCAGCGATAGCCACGATCAGTGGCATTTTATTTTCGGGTTTTCCGTCCATCCAGTCCATTCTTGTGAACGTGATATGTCAAGAACTCCTTGAGGTAATTTCTTTAAATTTAGCACAAGTGTCCACTTGGACTCAAAGATAAACTGATTAGATTTGGGGGGGTCAAGGTCAGTGACCTCATTATCTGTCCATTCCCAGGAATTTAACTGACTGGCAGAGGCATACAACAGCAAAGCTGTAAGTCTAGTTTACAGATGCTTCTTTTGAACAGGAAACTCAGTGTTTGTATGTTTTGTTTTTTATAAATCAGACTATCTCTGTTCAGGATGGACAAAATTATTTGTGCCATTTTAATAAATTGGATTGTTTGTTCATAGTTGTTCCTTAGTTGAAAACCTGACCATATTTTAAGACAAATGTAGGTAATTTCAAAGGGTTCAGTTCCTTTTTGTTGCCACTATAGATGTTTTGTCTGCCTACATAGTATTGTATGTGCAGTATGTGGCCATGTCTCAGGGCTAGGAGTCTGTTCTTGAACCACACAGTTTCTGTTTTTATCTTTCCTTGACTATAAAACGAATATCTCTACTCCTGCACCATCTCTGTCCACATCTCCATGTGGTGCTCCTCTGTTATTTCTAGTGATCCTGCTCTGTTAAAAAATTTTCTCTGTTTACAGGAGTATTTTGGCAATTTGGGATTTATGCTTATTTTATTTCTTGCCAGGAGACTCTATACTAAATATGCACAGTAAATATTGTTTTATTATTAATATAGTAGAAAAATGCAAATCACTAAAACTATCGGCAATCCAGTTTTTGTTTGATGTCTACAGATATTAATTGGATACTGTGTGAAAATCTAACATCAACTCCTTGCCTCTTAATGATGTACACTCACTGGCCACTTTATTATGTACACCTGTACAATTTTATGCAATTTAGTGCAACACTTCTGCCTTAAATCTGTGTTTATAAAGCTCAAAATGTTTGTTTTTGGTGAAATTCTCAAATGTATAAGTTCAATTACATGTTTATTATTGAGGTCATAATTAAAGGTGTTGTTGTATTGGACCACATTATATTCAGAGGTATTCTTAATATTCTGACCCTCTCATGTATGTAGCTGGGGAGGACCGCTGATGCACTGAATTGAATACAATTGTATATGGTGTACCTAATAAAATGGCAGAGGAGTGTACGTTTCTGAGAGTAAAACTTTATAAGTGTGTTCATCAATGAAGAGACTGATGTCAGAGGGCTTTTAAATCGGATCCAAGATTTTGTGAGCTATAGAGGTGCTGGTGGGTGGATTTTGTTACCTTTTGGATAAAGCTGCTTCCAGTCTTTATGTCAAGCTAAGCTAAATGTCTTCTGGCTATGGCATCATATTTACTGTACAGGCATGAGAGAGTAGGTATTGTCTCCTCATCTGACTATCACCAAGAAAGCCAATAAGTGTATTTCTGCTGTCAAACTATTCCTTTAACACATTCACCAGAGCAACCAGTCCTCTCGATTGTTTCAGTCACATCGTCGGCCACTTTGTTTTGTCGCCACCATGAATTAGCCTCACTGAGTGATCTATTGCTGATGTTTTTCTCCATGTGTCTTTATAGGTGTGACGATCCTTTGAGCCCTTTAGGGCAGCACATCTCCAGTGAGCTTGGTCTGACAAAGAGACACCTCTTTGAGATCCCCAATCCTCACTGCAACCTGGACCTGGATGATTATGAGTATGACGATAACTTTGAATGACCCTCATCCCAGCAGCTCAGACAGCAGGGTTAGCGATAGAATCGCGTCAAGCCAGAGATTCACTTGACTTCCCTTCCTGCATACGGGACACATTTCAGAGTGAACGCAAAGCCAGAGGACACTGTCAGAGCACTGGAGAGGTGGGAACTGCTGGAGAAATGGACACAGCTGAGTAACCAAACATGACGTGGCCTGAGCAGAAGGTAGTTTTTCCACAACTCTGTACCAGATGTTTGAATATTTTCACCTGAAAAAAAAATTTCATGACAATTTCTAAAGTTTTAGACCTTTTGTCCCTCCTCACATGTTAACACAGGACAAGTGTGCTCTGCATGTAATGCTTAGTATAAATAATGTTTGGAGCGAGTGGTGTTTCATCTCACCGCCAGTATTGTGTTGACACATTCACATGTGCTAAAGCACATTTTTACAGCTCTCTGAACTGTTGGAGGGAAACCACGTTGACTTCATTCAGGTTTGGAACTAATTATTCTCTGAAGTCATTGGCTAATTTTACATTCCAGTGATCACAACTGAAGGTTTTCTGTAAGGCTGTAAATTCAGAAATCATTTGTTGCAATGAGAAGTTCCTGTGGATGCCAAACAAGTCATGAGGGAGCCTGCTGTACACACACAAGCACACAGTTTAGATGTTGTACAGCTGTGTTCGTTATGACATGGACTCACTGTACGAGTGAGTTTTATTAGAGATTAATTTATAAATGACTGTAAATATTTATTTAGTGCTTGCTGTGTTGTAAATGATTTGGGCAAGTGTTTTAGACAGATTCTTTTTTCTATGTACTTAATTTGAACATACTTTGACAGAACAAAGGACCCAGTTTTAAAATGTTTTGTTTTTCTTTAAGTGATAATAAAGCCTAAGTTAATGCAAGAGTAAAGACAACAGATCTGTCTAGTAAAACTGCTTACTATACTACAGATATAGACTCAGCTGCCACTTTATTAGGCACACCTGTGCAATTGTATGCACGTCAGTGCAACATTTCCACCTTAACATATGTGTTTATGAAGCTAAAAATGTTTGTTTTTGGTGAATTCAATTATTCCCAATATTTATTATTGAGTTCATAGTTAAAGGCGGTGTTGTATTGGACTACATTATATTCCGAGGGGTTCCTAATATTCTGACCCTCTCATGTATGTAGCTGTGAGGACAAAAATACAGACATTTAATATTTAAGTACTTAAATGTATTTAAGTACAAACAATTGTACAGGTGTACCTAATAAAGTGGCTGGGGAGTCGATCAATACTACTGTCAATAGTACTATCAATGTATTGCAGCAACATACCACAGGAAACATTTTCAGAATGTAAAAAGCACTTTGTTGGTCTCTCTGTCACATACTATACCTGCTGCTGCTGTTACAAAGGTTGGCTTCATGATTTTTACATGAAACAAGGTCTACATGTATTTACAGGCTAAAAATGAACATGGGTAACATTTAATTTTACAGGTTGGTAAATTCCAGATAATTAGCACCAAAGTACACAGTTCTTTACAGGAAATGTTCAAGAAATTATTAGGCAACAGCAGGCATGTAAAATAAAGTGTTACCTGAACATGTTGCAGCCCGGGGAATTGTGGTTATACAGTAATACACAAGGAGTTTCTAGTAGGGATGTCCCAGTTCGTTTTTTTTGACCCAGATACCGATCAGACTCCTTTATCGATTCCAATCCAATACTTATATTTACCTACAGTAAATGTTCATTAAATAGCTGGCATACTGAAACTGAAATTAATCTGACACACTGTATTTTTCAGGAGCTTCATGATCCAAATACTGGATCAGGTCCTGTTCCAAAATATTAAGTTTATTATCTTAAATTATTGATATGAATGAAAGAATAACCGGGAGCTGGACACACTCAGAACTGCAGATTCAGTACAGGGTAGGTACTAACTACTACTTCATATCTATGTGTGAACACAGTTTGTGTAACAGTCCAGTTTAGATATCCTTGTTGCAGCTGTCGTAGCACCACTGGACAAAAGCATAAAAACTCAGCATGTCTACACCGAAAGCACAGAGTACACGGTGAGTAACATCTCACATGCACACTGTGGGAGGTTTGTTGTTTGTGTCTATACCGGAGCTATACTGGAGCATTTTACACGCATAGCTCCGAAAAAATGAACCTGAAGCTAAAACCAGGCTTCAGGTTCCCACTACCGATCGATCAATATTGCAGCGTGTCGGTTGCATGATGCACATCTCAAAAATGAGAGTGAGTCTGTTCAAATATAAGACACTAGTTCTAAAAGTGATCGGAAATGGATCTAGCTGCTACTTATCCTGTGGGAAATGCCCAGATCAGTGCTGATATGGTACATAATATCGAACCAGGACATCTCTTTTGATCTTACTTTAACACAATCATTTCCCATACAGGGCAATCATGACCTGGCAGGCAGGACAGCATTCTGTATTTCTTAATGGACCCCGGATAATACCTGAGTGTGATCCAGAGGAAAAATGAAAATATGGATCATTTCGTATAACATTCCAGTACAGTCTACAGTGAAGCTTATGCTGGTTAAGAAGACACTATATACACACTGATACACTTCATTCTCAAATTGAAGTAGTGTAAGTGAAACATATTTCACCTTATTCAAATATAAACCGACATTATTTGAAGAATAGGGCTGGTGATTATATATACACACATATATATATGTCATTCTCAGCAAATTCCATGAAAAGACCTACTAAACCTTTAAACATGAATATAGAAATACAGTTTCCTGTTTTAAAGGCCCAAGTTGTCCTAAAACAACCAGGCACTGTAGTGTTTAGCTAAAATTACTCACACAAGAGCAAATGCTGCATTTGTCATAGACTATTTTCACAGCTAGATTTGGATCTAGTGAGTATGGCCGCAGCGTGTTGTATGCGGAATCGACTCTCAAATACAATACCTATATTTATGGTAATAAAGGTAAATGGCACCCAGAGTTTTAATACTTTAATACAGAAGAATAAGCAAGGTCATGCTAAACTATCCTTGCTGGTTTTGGTCTTTTCATGGGATTTGTCAAAAGTAAGAAAAACAGAATCATACAATAACTTGACACTAGTTACAAAGGTACAAAAGAGTTTATGGGGTCTTGCTGTCCATACAGGAGCACCGACGTTACTTACAGTTCAACCTCCACAGTGTCACCCTCACTGCTGCTGCTCAGGACAGATCCCTCAGTGCCCAGTCTCTTTGCAGGAGCTTCCAGGGGGATGGAAAGTGGATCCATATCAGTTGCCCTCTGATGGCTGTGGAATGAGCAGAGGTCACAGTAAGATGAAGACTTTTTTTTTATGAACACGAATGTGAATGTGCAGTAACATTCTTGAGCCTCACCTTTGACTGAAGCTGGGCCTGTGAGCTACGCTTACTCTGGAATCAGTCGGACTGAATGAACAGGGGAACTTGCTGCCTTAAAAACAAAAGCAGATGCACACATGATGCAGCTGGTACGTGTAGATGATGACATAAAAGTCAGTGTTGTTTAATGTAGTACCTTCTAGTTTTTGTCTGTAGGCGGGAGGGCGATTGAGCAGGTAGGGCTTCTTATCAGAGCTAACATGGGACACAGCATCCTCCAGTTCAGCCGCAGCCAACAGGGAGGCACGATAGAAGATAAGTGGCTGCCAGCACTCCTCTCTCAGGTCAGTAATGTGCTTTGCAGTGTGCTTCTGCAGGTAGGAAAACCTGAGCGGACATGTTTAGACTTTCAGAATGCCATATGTAGGTTTTAGAAATAATACGGTGTGTTGCATGCAGCACTTACACAGTCTTCTTGTCTGGTTTGAGCAGTTTGCTTGAGAACTCAGTGAGGATGGTCAGGAAGGAGAGGTGGGGGGGTGTAGGTGTGCCAGGGGTCTGGCTAAGCTTTTGAAACACAAATTCTATGCTGTTCCTGTAAATATTAACAAACAGACTCGCACAGTTCAAGCATAAAAACCCATAAAAAAGAATTCAAGTACTGAGAAACAATCTCATGCTGACCTGTGGATCATGACGATGCACTCGCGATACTTGACAAGGTCCCCGAAGGTAAGGCTGAAGCGCCTGGCCAGTTCTTTGATGCAAGTGAAGGTCTGGACTGCTGGCTGAGTCCCGCCACCTCGCTCCTGCTCCTTCTTAAGACGCACAAACAGCTGGAGAGCACAGAGAAAACCTTGTCAGTGACGTTCAGCTGAGTTGATTTTTTTGGGGGGGATATGTATGGAGCGACCATACCTGCTGCAAACAGAGCGCCAACGTTCGAGCACACTCTACTTTATCCATCTGTCTGGTCCTATGTATCGTCTCCTTGATGATGTCTCCAAAGTCGTTGTAATACTGGGGACAAAGAAGGAGAGTTTGGGAGACCTGTAGTACTTAATTAGCCTCAAAGGAATCATTTCATATTTTGCAAAATGCAAAAATCCTGCAGAGTTCTACAGTATGAGTATATCGATCCCACATGTATTTTACTGCCATAGTTGTCTGTTATAATGGAATAATACATGTATTCTGTTAAACCCACTCCTCTGTATCATGCTGTATAATTTAAAAGCAGCACAAGCTCTACAGCCTCCAAAATCACCACAAATTTAAATCAACATCTCAAAGTTATGACAATATCTACATCAGTGGTGGAATGTGACTGTTCACTTGCTCTGGTTTAGGTACTACTTTTCTAGAAAACCTCTACTCCACAACATGTCAGAGGAAAAAAAAAAATCATACTTTTACTCCACTACAATAATTTGAGCGCTTTATAAATTAAACTACCAAACCTTGTATACAAAAAAGTGTTAATAAAAACTGATCATCACCTTCATGAAGGGAGAATTTATAACAACTTTTATATTAGAATGCATTACTTTCAGCTTGGTGAACCTAACAGAGATAACCGAGTGAATGACTGATAATAAAATATTTAATGTTTACTCAAGATTCCTGGCAACCATCTTTGTTTTGAGATAACAGGTAAAACTTTATTCCCCATTTAGCAGAGACCCTGGAAATGCCTTCAGAACAGCAGTTAGTTTTTTCAGACATCGCTCTGGGTTTGTCAGCGATGGGCAGGTAATTAATTTTCATAAAATCAGATGCTTAGAGTTCGAGCATAATGGTAATACATAGGACAGAGCCAGGGGCCGATTATATTAACTTAGCATAAAGACTGGAACCAGACGGAAGCATTCAGCCTGGGACTGTCAGAAGGTGACAGAATCCGCTTCCATGCACCTCTAAAGTTTGTTTGTTTAATCCAAAGTATGAGCTAAGTAGCTTGTCATTTATCCGCCTGAGTTCAGTAAAGTCTTATATTCATACTGTATTTTTTCATTATTCTGGTTCTGAAACGTAACTAAAGTTAGAAAATAAATAGTGGAGTAAAAAAGTACAATATTTGCCTCTGAAATGTAATAAAGTCAAAGAATGAAGTAGCAGAGAATGAAAAAACTGAAGTACAGATACCTCAAAATTGTACTTAAGTACAGTACTTGAGTAAATGTACTTAGTTACTTTCACCACTGCAGACAACAATGATCTTTTCATGTAACTCTGCAGAAAAGCAAATATGTGTGTTTCCCACATTATGAACTAGTCCTTTACAGACAACTTTTACCTTCATGTAGTACATGAAGACTTCAGCTGCCATGCTCATCTCCAGCACTCCGTGTACGATCAGTTTGCAGTAGGCCGCAAGCAGATTTCTCCGTCTGTGGAGGTCCTCGAGCCTCTCCACCTCAGAGTTTTTACTGGCTGAGGGAGCCAGATGGAGTTGAAGCATGTGGTTGGATGTAAAGTGGTTGAGAGCGGGGGGAGGGGAAGGGGGCGAAGTAAGAAGAGTGATTAATCATAACAGAAAGAAAAGAACAAAGCCGTGGCAGAAAAGTGTTTTGGTTAGTTTCAGGACAATGGCTTTAGCAGGTGGAAATCAAAGATAACATAAGACTAGAGTTATGGTTGTGACACCATGTGGCTTCAATCTTTCACAGAGCTAATAAAATAGGCTCGGAGGTGAGCCAGAGTTAATGGAATTTTCTCACGGAAAGAGATTGCCCTGATTTTATGATTTAACTCGGTGCCGTTGCCCTCTGAGTGATCTCTGATCCAGCAGCTAATAGAAAACACTGTCTGTATGACAAAACCGTTACCAGGCAAATCCAATAAAACAATAGCGTTTTATTACATGTTCAAAAACCAATAATCCCATATTGTATTTGGTTCAGGATTTTCCCACCAGGACAGTTATTGACTTCCCTGGACTCTCCCATATTTGGATGCAATATGTGTCTGAAAGTAGAAGCTACTGCAAATATAATAAAATGCTTAGTTATAGTCAGCCATGAATGAATTCATAGGTGCAGGATTTCACAAAGAGAACACCCCCCATCCAACACATTAATCTTGTTTTTCTCATTTTAAAACACACTGTCGTCATCGATTTACAAGCTGCATCACTTTGCATAACAAAGTCCATCACCCCTCATACAAATTAGTCAACCTGTTTCAGTCGGAGGATATTAACAAAGCTTCCTTTGTAATTGAGGGTCAATTGTCAGGTCAGGTTGGAAATCAGATCCTATTTACAGTCAGCAGGCAGCTCTGACTTATTAAGCCAAATGTGTGGCTGTGCATTTCATATCTGCGTGGTTTTACCCTGGCGAGCTGCGACACTGAATCACTCAGAACACAGGAGGCCCAGGAAAGTGGATGCTGCTCTGGTAGAGTGAGAGCGCCACCTACTGTGGTTTCTGGGTGGGTGGCGTGCGCACTGCCTGGGTACGCGTTTGTCAAACACACACGAGGCAGATGGATATATTTATATGAAGAGTTAAACAATGCTCAGTTCAGTCCTGGCCAGGGACTGTTACAGAGTACAACAGCGTACATTTATTCAGTGCTTGTACTTTACTTGAGTACTCCACATCTGTTCAAAGGGAAAAGGCTGTACTTTTTACTCCACTGCATTTGTTTTACAGCTGTAGTTTCTTTTCAGTTTAAGATTTTACATGAAGAAACATGATGACAATTTTTAAAGACTTTTTGTGGCCCTGTACAAGGCCCCATAGATGTATGACCCTTTGGGACCTGACCCCTAAGTTGGGAACCACCTAACTAAATAATCTTATTTAGTTAGTCCCCCAGGGGACATTACTTTTAGTTGTAATCGAAGTACTCAAGTTTTAGAGAAAACAACGAAAACCATGTCACAGGCAAGTGAAAAATAATAAAAAATAAAATTCTTAATTAGATTTTTAAAATGTGCACACTGAGTCACTTCTTAAAGGTGGAAAATAGGGCGAAATATGTCAGATATATCTGTTGAGAATTTGAAATTCCATAGCATATAACATAATGGACACTACATTATGCAGTTTAGTTATCACCTGAACTAAACCACATAGACCTTTCTTGGAAATATCCTGGTAATTAAGAGCTAAATACCAGCTGATTTTTAGGAATTTATGTTGAAACCGTCCAGGTAATTAGTTTGAAAATACAGGACCTGTACAATAGAGCATCACTGCTACAGCTCCTCCACCTTACTGAAAAACCATCCACAGTCTGAATATGATTTTTTTCCTTTCCATTTAAAAGGTTCAACTATTAAATACTGGACTGTTCATACTTCACTGAAATGTCCTCTCTCAGTATTTGTGCACTGGAGGGTTCAGGTTTCAGTACCATGCTGGTTTAAGTGTTTTGATCCATGACTGGCCTCCAAACTAACCGTGGTGTCATACAATCCCGCTCGTACATACATGTCTTAAACTCAGATTTACGGAGCGCACAGAGAAAATTCCCCCCCTTCTCAAGCCTTCATGTATCAAACTCTACATATGTCATTCTAAGCTCAAACACCTGAGTGAAGAAAATTAAAAGCAAAACACATTTTGAGCTGAAGGGGACTTTAAGTCTGCAATTCAATACAGATTAAGACCTGCATGAAAGTGAAACAGGCTGAGGCCTCACCTCTGCTCTGACTGTCACAGTCTGCTCCAACAAAGACATGTGTGCATGTAAAGGTCAACAGCGCCCTCTGCAGTTTGAGACTGGGAGTGTAGAGCAGTGGACCGAATGAGGTGGGGTCCCATAGGTGGAACTGGTAGGAATGAGCTGTCAGGAGGTCGCAGACACCTACAAAAGCCTAAATTGGAAAAATGAGAAGAAGTTAACAGGTCAAGAAGAACCAGGAAATGGTGCCCAGATAGCTAAAATCATCATTTAGTGTTTCCTGTTGCACCTGTTGCTGCACACTGTGGTCAGCGTGAGAGAGACAACGCTGGCTGCTCTCACAGAACAGACGTAACTGGAGCCTCTGGGCCACAGCCTTCTCCTAAACACACACACACACGAAAACAGATGTGTGACAAACTGTGCCGCATTTCTGTACTTTGCTTTACGTATAATTATGCAATTATCTACAGTGTTTCTAGAGGAGGGGTTAACATTCTGCAGAAATCCAGTGAACATTATCACCTTCATGAAGGGAGAATTCATTGCAGGACCGATGTATTACACTGCACTAGTTTTAGCTTTGTGTATTTAATAAACTGACAACTGAGAGTATGTAGTGTATGTAACATACTGTAGGTCGCTTTGTTTCATTTTTTTAAAGTATGTAAATTATGAATGAGGTTACTGGATTAAACTGGTTTTAAAAGTTTATAAAATATAGAATATTGATTTTGGGAATATACATAAAATGTTTTTTTTCCATTAATGTTCAATATTTTACAACTTTATGCTCATGCTAGGTAAGAGAGCTTATTAAAACAGATGTAACTCACTCTGGAGGTGAGAGTTTCCCGACTTGTGTTGAGTGACCAGAGCACGCAGTAACATGAACACTGCAGTACTTCCAGCAGCACCTTCACACAAACGGGGAGAGAGAAAGAGACTAAGGACACCAGAAAAACTGTGGACAAAAAAGTCCAAATCACTTAGAGAAGTCAAGGGACATTACACATTGCCTACACTACCCCATCCCCCCACCCCCATGACACTGCTGTCCACAGCCCTTCTGGTGTTGTTGTTCCAGTACAGCCTGTAAATCAGCCCCGCCTGCCACCTAGTGAAGGTTATGAACAGCGTTTTTCAAAACACTAGTATTTATTTCAGCTGGCCGTGGAGGAGTATAAAACAGGGGCTCCCAGACTGAAGAGATCATGTTCTGTTGCACAGAGAGGGTGGGACAAAGACAGGATTAACATCAGTTTGACTTGTTCAGCTGGAGAGTGTTAAAAGAAGCCATCGGATTTGATTCAGATGTGGCGTTCTTCCTTCTGGATGTGTTAGCGTCTACAGCTAACGCGTTTGTTTTGGTAACATTAGTCACCTAGGATGGTCATGATTTTACCTTTGTATTGAAGTAAGATGATTTTCATTTGGGAGTAATGTAACGTTAGTGCTTTGTGTCACATTAGCAGTAACCAAAGAGTTCTACTGGTCCAACATATTCACTTGTTAGTCAGCTAACACTAGTTTTAGACTGGAGGCTGCATCTTGTTAATTTGCTCCAACCAGGCATCTGTCTTTTACGTTATCGCTAGGAAATAGGACATGATGGGAGGGGCAGTAGGGAGCAGCTTATGATGTCAGTTTGGTGTCTCAGTTGACCCTCTAGGATGAAAAGAAATTAACCAGAGTAGCTTTAACTTATCAGTGGCTACAGTCCGAGCAGACTGGTGGTACCTCAGGTGGCGCTCCTCCCTGGCTGCTCTCCGTTGACAGGAGAGGCGACAGCAGCTTAAACAGATTCCACTGAGAGAGGTCATGACAGCTACAACAACACGGACATTACCAGACAATTACAGCCAGTAGGTTCCAGTATACTGACAGAAGATTGATGGCTCACACTTTATTATGAACAAGTTGAAAGACTTACTTATGAAAAGTTCGGAGTTTCTTCAATGTGGCTAAAACTTCTCCAGTTTTGTCATTATCAGCAGAGAAACTGTCACCCTACAACAAAGGAATAAAAGTGAACTTTTATTGTTGTTCAGATGTTCAAGATGTGAATACGATCATCACAGGCATACTGTAAATCTGTCACTAACCCGAATCAACAAAATTCACCAGGACAAAACCACACATACAAACATCTGCATAATTTTGGCCATATGTACACCTCACCTTTAGCAAGTCATCCAGCAGTGTTGTCAGCTGCCCCACCCAGCGCTGGACCAGAGCGTCTCTGGCAGCTCGGGTCATAGAGCTCCAGCTCGTTTCCTCCCCACAGAGACTGAGATATGTGCGGGCCGTTGCTTCCAGGACAGCAGGGCCCGAGTGGAGATCCAGGACTGCTCCCATCTGTGCCAACAGGCGGGACACCACCTGAGGTAGAGGAATAAGAGCAACACCAGTTAATCTGCTAATCTGTCAGTTAATAATAACTTTGGCAAATAAAGACCAGCTGCACCCTATTGACAGTGCTGAAGAAAGTATTTTTTGATTAGTAATTCCAGTAATTTATCTAAAAATACATTACAAAGTATTTTCTGCTTCTCACTGTTTTTCAGCTTAACAAAATAAACTTCAACTTTTATTTCATGACTTCATTACTTTGGTCAAACACTCTACTGTTGGTGACAAAAAACTATAAAAGGTGAGAGATTTATTTCATTTTTCATGATATATATTTTATGCTGAAAGTTGAAAAGGTCAGGAGCAGACCTGTGTGTTTTCAGCCTGAGGACACTCAGGGAGGAAATACTGGGGAATCTTCATCAGGGAGGCAACAATGTCCCAGCTGCCTGAAAACTACCAAAGCATCAGAAAACAGACACTGTCATAATGTAATGCCCAGGAGTTAACTGCAGCTCAAAGATGTGAATAAATGCAAAAATCCAACAAACGTGTGTGGAATAAACAAACACCTTGGTCAGTAACTTTGGAAGCACCACGAGGAAATGTTCAGTGAACTTAGTACAGTCATCAACCTGAGTTTTCTTTTCTCTGGAGCTCATTACCTGGAACATGAAGTAACCACAGTTCTTTATCATTTCAAACTCCCATGCTCCAACACTTGTACTGCAGTAAATTTAAGGTGATGCCAAACTCATCACTGTCTTATATTTCAACAGGACAGTTTCATACATGGAAACTTTTCTTCCACTGACCTTCCTCACACCGGTCCTCCCGACCAGAGCAGGTCCCTCCGAGGCCTGACGCACCGATGCCACTAAAATCTCTACAAGCACGGCTTGTTCTGCCTGAGTAAGACCTACAAACACACACACCATACGTAATAAAATAACAGCTACAGATGTGCTCCAAATCTTAAATGGAAACAAAACACAGCATCATCTAGTCACTGAAACACGCTGATCAGGGTTCACTTTAGAGGCGTAACAGTTCTGAACCAAAGATAAAAACCGCGATACCATACAGAAACAATAAAAACATGATACCAGAAGACAGGACTGCGACCCCTCGCTCTCTCTCTCTCTCTCTCTCTCTTTCATTTCACACAACACTATAACATGTAAATCACAATTTTTTATTCAGTTTGTAACCTGTGTTTAGTGTTCTTCTCTTTAGTGTTCCAAAATGTTGGCGAATTAAAAGGATACGGCCGGTATTATTGACAGTATTTTCAACATTTCTCATACAGAGACTAAAACCAACAATGATTTGCCTCTACTCAGGTTAACGTCTGTCAAAAACTATTAAAGACATGTCAGGGAAACACACCACTGTACTGGGTGACACGTCTCCTCATTACAAAACAGCAGACCCTGATCATTTTTTTAAATGCTGCCCCAAAATGCCCATTACTTTTTATAGCATCTGAAGTAAGCGAGAGTCAAATGCTGATGCACAATATCTCTGGATATTCGTAACAAACACTGTTGGTTTTAGCCTCTGTATGGGGATTGTTGAAAATACTGTTAATATAGAAAAAGACCAGCCTTATCCGTTAACAAAGCCCAAGCCTGAACTGCATTGTGCCTTTGGAGAATCATCACACCCCTAGCAGACTTGCTAAAAAAACAAAACAAAAAAGTATCTTTAGAATCATCCAATGAAAAAAAAACAAGGAATTCAGATGATGCTTTATGTCACACTCCAGTATGGCTGCACCTCCTAGTGGGTACGTCTGCTAAACACTAGGTACTGTAAATGGTGCCTCCTACCTCCTCTACCACAAAGACAGACATTTTCCAACCTGGACTGTCCTGCAGCAGTATAGATGTGAGCGCGGGCCAGTCCTTCAGCAGAGCTCCACCACAGTCCCACAGACTATCCACCAGGTACACCACATGCTTATGCAGCTGCACACACACACACAGATGTGTTAAAGCACTATTAACACCAGCACCTTTTAATAATGTGCTGTAATGTGTCCTAAGTCCGTGTTGTTTTCTTTACTAAAACAAGCGGCTTTAATTGAAACAGCTGGTGGATTTCACCTTAGACTCCCGATAGAACTGCAGCAGAGCCTTCAGTCTAGCAAATGTTTGCTGTTTTTGTGCTCCCTCCTCCTCCCCATTCATTCCATCCTGAGTATCTGATGCAGGAGCTACAGTGTCGAGAAGCCTGAGAGAGAGCAATAATATTCAGGTAAACACTAATTAACTACGTTTGTTGGTTTGTTTTGCAGTGGAGCTCAGCGTACCTTGAGAAGAGCAGCTCCCCTGCGGTGGCTGCCAGAGGGCGCTGTGAGGAGTAAACAAACTGGAGGAGCTGCTTGTAGTCCTCCGCACTGAGCACATCATCAGATGTTCTGAGAAGATGTTTGATGCAAAAAACATTAGTAGCCAACCAATAAACATGACTGGAAACAAGAACAACAAACAGGCAGGTGACGCACTTAGAGATAAGAACCAGTAGTTTCATGGTCTGCACTGCCACTTCAGTGTCCTTATCTAGGGTCATGGAGATCATTCGGTCCTGGAACATGAGCACACACAAACTTACACATACCTGTCTGTTGAATCCTGCATTAATCAATATTTTTTTTATAGTTTTGTGAATCAACAAATTTCCTCATCAACAAAGCAGGATTGTTACCTTGAACCGGCTGGTGAACAAGTCTAGTTTGGACACGAGCAGAGGATCTGCATACAAACCCTGCAGACTTAACACACACTTGAGACGCACATCTGGTACCTGAAAGATGATTCACAGACACACCATTTATTCATTCTATTGCAATGTACAGCAGTAAAGCTTTTTAAAAATATTCACCAAATTAACATGGCTGTCGTAGTGTTATTTTTGTGCTACATAGCATTTTGTTACATTGTGCGTTTGCTGCCGTTTACCTTGTCATACATCATCCAGCCCATGTATTTGAGGTAGCTATCACTGAGAAACGCAGAACTGTAGAGCTTCATCCACAAACCCAACTCCTCCATACAGATAGAGCGAATTTCTGGAAGCACGTCGCTGCACGGGCACAAACAAAATCAGCTCAACACCAAGTTAAATAATGGTCAAATGCACATGGAGAGCTAAGCTGGAACCACGATGTCAGCGAGAATTAGGCAAATTTACCAATATCTTTTCAGAAAAACGCCTTTGAAGATAATGTCCATCATGCTCTCTATCTCTGTCCTCTTCTCCTGCAGCTGAGGGGCACAAGGAAAAGCACGCCGAAGCCACACAGTGACACTGACGTGACTTATTCACATTAGCTTCTAAATTCCCCTCTACACAGTCAGGTAGGTCTTACCTCGGTGATCTTCTTCTGTGTCTTCTCCAGCTGTGGCTTGCTTTTCTTTGTCTTTTGCACCTCGTAGAGTTTCTGACTGTTTTCAATGCCAGCACTCAGGCTCAGAGCCGCGCTGATGAGAGAGCTCAGCAGCTTCACCGCTTATCAGTGATGTACACAACGACCACAGATTAGTCTTCTGGATGCATTTACTGTATGTGTTTGCATGTTTTCTGTCACCTACCTGCCAGCGTGCAGGTGTGTCTGAAGGCTCGTACGTAGGAGTTTGACAGCTCTGTGAGCAGTGAGATGAGGGTGCTCATCAGGTAACTGTCAAAGATGACGCTGTGCTGACACTGAGCCACCAGGAGTGACACAAAGTCACAGAACTCAGAGTGAAACCAGCGGCCATACGGTCCAGACTGTATGAGAGGATACTCCACACTGTCCTGCAGTAGAGAGGGGGAGTGAGGAAAGGAGTTAAAGTTAGCTGCAGGGTCGGTTACTTAGCATCTCTACTTTCCTAATGTGAAGGAATTTATTGGTGCAAAATGACACCATGAGGGATCACAGAAGAGTTTAAAATAATTGCATATCTGTTGAGTTACAAGGGAAAAAAGAAAGCTTAAATGACAAGAGGGGGAGAACAATGTCTATTTATGTTGTATAAAATTATGCTTTTTCAGTGCTAGGCTTACAATCAAGAAACAGATACAAAAACCAGGTACAAAAGAGCAAAATACAGTATCATTAAGTAGTATAACACTGTAAACTCATGCTTTTGTATGCACTGCAGTGACTGCTGATAAAGTGCAGTGTCACATACACAGTAACAGACAGTAAGTGTCAGTTTTCCAGCTCAAGCCACTCGTTTCACAACAGGTTCTTTAACTTCTCATCTGCTCAGTAACTCGGTCTGTAAACAGCTTCCAGGTGGGAGTGAGAGTAACTGAGACAGAAATACAACACATTGCACTGGAACACTGAACTCAGTACATCATGGTAAATGGACTGCTTTAGAATCTTCACCTCTCTCACACAGAGGGTAAGGGCACTGCTGTGCAAGGGGCTGACCTGACTCACCAGGAGCAACCTGAGGTTCAGTGTCTTGCCCAGGGACATGTCAGCATGTGGGCTGCAGGAGTCAGGGATCAAACTAACACTGTGATTAATGGACAACCTGCTCCACCTACTGAGCCACAGTCACTGAGTCAAAAACATCATTCCTGGAAAACATTTAGTGCCCAAAGCATTTAAACTTCCACAATGGAATTGTAGACTTCTAACAGACGAGTGCATTTGAGTTTTTAGGTGGAATATTATGTGGGGAATAACTGAATGAGCAAGTGATTTCAGACACATCATAGGTTGATAATTCAATAGAAATGAGACCCTCCAATAACTGGAAGTTGGCACTTATGTTAAAACATCAGTTACTTTATATACGAGCGTTAGGACAAGTACAGGAAGCAGCACTACTGACTGTATCCATGGGCCAGGTGACAGTGAGGATCCATGGAAAAGCTAGAAACTTTTTGTACTGCACACCAACAACCTGAAACACACACACACCATCATACAGTTTTAGTTCAAAGCGTTAACACTGCTGTAACAACAAGAGGCACAGGAGGAGACAAAGACTGAAGAGCTTGTACCTCATCCATGTCCTCAACCATCTTACTCATCACATCATCGCTGTATTCTCTGCTCTGACACATCTCTGCTGTGACCACACCTGCAAAAGATGGAAAAGAAACGTAGACTTGTGTCTGTGTGTTCTGCATGTATATATGTGTGTGTGTGTGTGTGTGTGTGTGTGTGTGTGTGTGTTAGCAGGAATTTGCAGATGTGCATATGTGCTGTCCACTTGCCTTTGCATCCAGAGCATTGGATGAAGAAGCTGATGAGATCGAGGAGAGCAGAATCTCTGTCCGTCACATATGCCTCGATCCAGTCATCTATCACCACCTGCTCAAATAACAGCAAGTGAATTTATATTAATATTCTAAAGAGACAGACATTGGAGGCTTGTCTGAGAGCTTGCAAATTACAAAAAAAAAAAAGAATTAAGAGGAGTAAACCCATTCTTAGACATTTTGTCAAAACATGTTTCTATCACGGAGGCGAGCTGTCTTGCCTGCATGGCACTCCTGCCCATGGTCACCACCTCAAACAGCGTGACAGCCTCCACATGTCTCCTCTTTCTGTGGCTGCCTGCTGCTCTGCTAACACTGCTACAGCCGGCTTTGGTACTTTGGCGTTTGACATTCTCTGAGCCGCTGTGTGCTCTTCTCCTTCTTCTCTGCAAGGGGTTAAGAAAATGAGAGAGATAAGAAAGAAAATACAGATGCTAGAAATGATTCATATGAATGAGTTTCCACCAGTGTGCTGCATCCTGAACTGACAAAGTACCTTGGTGATCAGTCAGGCACCTCACTTCCCTCCCCACCTGGGCACTAACAAGCATCAACACACTCTACCAGCAATTTATTACTGGCAAAAATATCATTAAGGAGGATTTTAAAAGATCTGGGTTCCAACTAACAATTCATTTTTATTAGCAGTTAATCTACAGATTATTGATTCTGTTAATCATTGTTTTTTTAAATGTCACAAAACACTGAAACATGTTAATTACAATTTCCAAAAGACCAAAGTGAAATCTCCAAATTCCTTCAACAATCCAAGACACTGAGTTTATTATCATACATGACAAAGAAAAGTAGCAAATTCTCACATTTAAAAATTCTAAAATCAGATGTTTGCCCATTTGTAAATCAGTTATCAAAATAGGATGATTTGCTATCAAATTTTAATTAACTGAACATTTGTTTCAGCTCTAAAGTGTCCAAACCAACCCTGCAATAACTTTTCCTGCTGTGACATGTCCAAATATCTTCAATGAAAAAGGCCTATTTTGATAAGGAACTACGTGAAACCACCACGAAGTTACCTACCACACCCTTCTGTCTGTTCTCATTCCCCGACTCATCCTCTGAATGATTGACAGCTCCAGATGAATTTGCCTCATCATGAGCGTTCTCACTGTTATGTCAAAAACATGAAGTTAGATTGCATCAAGAAAAAAATTACAGTCAAGGATGCACAGACAACTAATGAGATAACTTGTCTATATATTGTAGCAGACGCTTACGTCTCCTCTGAGGGCCTGCATGTAGCTGTGGGTGTGGGCTCTGCTATCATCTCCTCCTCAGATCTTTACACCAGGCTCAGAAAGGCGTCTCTGCATCTGGAAATACAGAATGATCTATGTCTGGCCTGAGAATTAGTGTAAAGAGAGTGTGGTCTGCATTACCAATATCCTAATTAATATCAAGCCTGCATCACAGAGAGAGAGATGGTTGCTGTAATTATTACCAGTAAATTGTGAAAAAAAAGTCTGTTATAATTTCTCAGGAAACCAAGGTGACATCTTCAAATGTTGTGTCTGACCAATGTTCTGTTTATTATCATATGTGACAAGGGAAAGCACCAAATGCTCAAAACTACAGAAGCCAGAAATAGCAAACATTTGAGATTTTTGCTTAAACATTAGTTATCTGTCAATCGACGAATTGATTAATCAATTCACAGGAGTTCTACGGTCGCATCAAAACTCATGACATATTTCTCTCCCTTGGGTGAGAGAAACGTTACAGCTGGCATTAACATGTCACCTCCACTGAGAACAGCTGGAAATGAGTTCAAGTCTTGCTCACGGACACTTTGGCACAGTGGTATCCCGGCCCTTCAGGGTTGAACAGTAGGAAATCGACAGAGACACTCTTCTGTCTTACCACTTTGTTATCTGATATGTCTTTACACTGAAATATCAGCAGTAATTTCCTCAACTACTCCTGAGGCGTGTACAACATAACAAAGATTAAAACTCACTGAGGGGTAATCAGGCAAGTCAGTCGCCCTTAACTTTTCAAACGTGGATTCTTTACATTTCCTCATTCTTCCTTGAAGCTCACTGATGTGTGAATTTAAATCTGAAAGCTAGGAGACAAAACAATTCAAATATCTCCACGAATGTGCTGCTCCTTCTTCACCCCGACTCTCACAGTCAAGGTACCGGACAGCCTAACGCGTCCTGATTGGTTGGCGAGCCAAAACGGACTTATGCGATTGGGTTGCCTCAAAGGTCGTTCATACTTTAGTCCCTCCCCCGGAAGATTGTGACAAATACCTTCCGTCGAGATCATGGTTCATGGATGTTTAGTTTGGTTGCGCATACCACAGCACTCTAATTTAATTAACCTGACTTGTAGTTGTTAATTCAGCAGGGAGCTGTCATGGCATTTCCGGATGTAAGATTTTGCATAGATTGAACAGCAGGAGGAGCCATTTAACCATCATATTGGTAAAAGTGTAGGCTAGATTTACAAATTTTCCAAGTCTGTCAAATAAGAGCACTGAAAACATCTGTGATTGTTGTAATCATTCCTCACAGTGAGAGGTGGAAAGTAACTAAGTTCACTGAGCTCACTGCATAGTCTTTCACCTATAATAGTGAAGTCAAAGAAACTGTTTTTATAATGTTGATCAACCATTTTATTATTTTTCTTTGTTATGTCTGATTGCAGACTGTGGGTTTTGGATTGTCTGTGAATGAAACAATCATCCAGAGGTTTGGGATATAATGGCAGCAACTTTTACTATTTTCTGATATTTTTACATTGAGAAAATAGTCTGTAGATGAATGGATTAAAAGAATTGTTGGTTTCAGTCATATACCTGTGCTTACCTGAATACTAGGTCTGTCTTAAACATCACTTCTTGGTTATGGCCACATGTGCCCGAAGTAGGAGACATATTAAGTGAAAGCATAAACAGTCCCATAGCAGGGAGGAAACAAAAACATCTCCCTATTGCATTTGGTTTTATTATTTTGCTTTAGGTTTAAAAAAAATTATAACAGTAGTGCAAGGAGGGATTCAACAAACTTACATTCACTTCCAAACATACGACTCACCACAGGGTTTAACATGGGTCACATTCAGAAGGGCGATAGAAAAACCTCCATGATTTGTAGATGTATTTTATCCAGTCCCACAATCAGCTGAATCAAAGTGTGTAGCACCTTTTCATAGTCATAACAAAATCAGTTCATTCCAGGAGAAGCCTGGTGCATCAGAACACCAAGATTCATAGACATAAAGTGAAGCATTAGGGTGAGTCAGGACAGGAACTGGGACACAAAGGTCACGGCCTGGTGAAGGTCTTCAGTCAGCTCCTCTGGTAGTGACAGCACCACTGCTGTTACGCTATGAGTTACTTCTAAGATCCTACACAGAGAACAGCATGTTTGTCATCAGATTGCTGCTGCATTTGTCATTGTCTCTGCCAACTGAAGGTTTAGATTTTAACTCACCAGTTAATGTAGCGAGTAGCCAGCTGTGGTTCATGCCTGGAGCCTTCCTCCATCACCAGAGACTGTCTCATTTGTTTAAAGTTGGCCTCGATATCTTTCTTGATTTCAGAGAAGACCTGGATTCCCCTGAAAGAGCTGATGACTTGCTGCAACAAAGGGCCGTTAAAAAGCATACAGCAACCTTTAGTGCAAAGAAAACATACAGAAAAAAAAAGAAAAGCATAGTTGAAAAGTGGAAAATCTTGATTTAGTTTTCTTACATATATAACCGAGAGCTGGTGGGCAATGTATTTATGACTTCCAAGGTGTCTGATATCTTCTTCTAGCTGTTGACTCAGCACTAGGAGCTGGTTCAGTCTGGCAATGTGGAAGAGGTATTCTGCAACAGAAGCATTAGCTCACATTAGTTGTACTCTTTGTAAACACAGGAGTTTGTTGTGATTGTGTAACTAACGTGCACGGAGGGTGTTTTCTCCATCTTTGCTACTGTGTACTGACAGGATATCCACATGTGCATGATAAGTGTCAAGACTGCAGATTGTATCGACAGCTTGTGCTGGACGTCCATGCTTACATTACTACACAACATGTGTTTCTTTCAGTTAGAAATACTGTATGCTTTTTTACAGTTACAATCTTGTGTTTTTAAAAGCTTTTTAAAATGTCTGCATATCCTGTAATTATAAACTATAACAGACTGAAAATGTTTCTTCCTTGTGGTAGGAGACGGGATATATTTTCACTCTCACCATCCATTGGCGGCCTCTCCAGCATGTCCACTGGGCTGCCCTGAATGAGAAAAACCTCTACACGAGGAAACATGACTGATAGGCCCACCATGTCCAGGTAGTCCTAAGGAAAAACATAAATAATTGATTTCTGATACAGCAGTTAACAGGTACCTAAGATCCCTGTTCTCTTTGGTAATACTTTATATTACCTGTCTGTCATTTCCTAGCAATTTCCAAAGAGGTTTCCCGGAAAGGATTATGTAATTTGGTAGTAATTAAAGGGAAAATTGTTTTGGAAAGATGCACTTGCAATTGATTAATACATTTAATAGTGCATCCTTTAGCCAGTGCACAGTAAATATGTCATAGTCTCCAATAATAAACAAGTAATTCAAGGTTAATACTGTGTAAATCAACAACTGCACCAACTAACCAACTATCTACAGTAAATAAAATAACTGTCTCAGAGCCAGTTTGTCACAGTTTTCCATAAAATTACCAAAACACACACTTTCCAGAAAATTTCCCTAGGATACCATTAATAAATAAAAAATAAAGCTCCTCTTATTTCAAGCACCTTTAAAGTGTCCATGGCATGCTCATTTTGCTCATTTCCAACCATTTAATGTTTAATCTTGGGTGCCTCTAGATTAGCTTGGCACCCCTCATAATTCCAAATAGTTTGTAATTGTTTCAGAATCAGAGAGCCAGAAAATGAGAGGATAGTTTGTGAACGTGCACAGTTCCTGTTGCCGGTGTTATGGCGCAACTGGACAGCACAGCAAACCACGACGGCGTTAATTAATATGAATTTGTCCTCCAAAGAACAGCGGTATATGTACCGATGACAAGAGATGTGTAATACTCTAAACAGAGCAGGTGACTGAGAAACCCCATATTTTAACTGGCATAATGCAGACATAGTAACTTCTCCAGCCTTACAACAATTCTCTCTAATGTTACAGAAACAAGGCATTAACAGATGTGTGTCTTTTTTAACTTACTGTTAAATCTCACCGAGTAGTGGAAACATCACTCCCTTTCAAGTAGCTCCAAGGTTGGTAAATCCAACCGGTGGTCGCTGTATCTTCCCCGACATGACCACATACAGTCCTAAAGTAGTGAAATTAATTCCAACAGGTAGTGTAGTACTGACAATAATGTCATGGGTCATTAATCCACTAGTTAACCAGCAATACATCACATGTGGGAGACACACTGGCCTCAAGCAGTCAAAACAAACAAGTACTGTGCTCCAGGGGAATCCAGCATTGATGAGCTGATCAGTCATTGCCACTGGGGTCTTCACAGGCTCGTAGGTTAGACCCGGTCAGGTAAAACAGCCAGTCCCTGTACAGGAGCATTCCCGGACATACAATAACCTCAGGCCCTGTGTTTTTCTCCACATCCTCTGGTCACAGTGCAGCAGGAGGAGGTAAAATATACTCACAAAACTAAGCGCAGTCAAAAAAATCCACTTTTACAACAGCACCAGTGGATGTCATGAACGTGCAACTGCCTGGATTTTATGACCATTCAAGGAAATCCTTAAACTATCACATAATACTTTATTTTGTTATAAAAAGTCTCGTGAGCAAGAGTTTGCCAGATATGTATAAACCAAGTTGCTTCTGCATAGAAATACTAGAACATACGTACACCTCATTTTTTGAGCATTAGGTCACGTCTAAGATGAGAAATCACTGTTGTAACATTGTAGATAAGTCAAAAAACAAGGAAAAGCATGCCATGGGCTCTTTAAAGAAATGTGTGAAGTCAGTGATACTATGTGATGGAATTTGCCTGGTATTTCATGGAATGGACTAAAACTCAGGTTTTTGTTTTATTTAGACTGCCAGATGTGATACCTCCAGCTGCGGCATAGGCTTTGGTAGATGTTCAAGGCACTGCAGCATCTGATCCAGAATCTCTGATCCTTTAAGATATAGCACAAAAATGTCAAGACATTCTGGGGCTATCCAAGTCAGTTTCTTCTGATTCTTTGCCACACATACCTTGAGCCTGGAAAGTGTCAGACTCCTCTGGGCTGCAGCGTTGTCCTAACTGCTCCTGGAACTGGAAAAACCAAACTATGAATAACGGCACCAAACACAAGGAGGAACATCGGCACAGAATGATGTGAAATGCCTGTGAACAGTAGGACAGACTGCACAACAGACCAGAAACTAGTTTATATAATTTTGAATACTGAGACATAACACAATTAGGCTGACTTCCTCAAGTCTAATGCCTTTGAGAAGTGTGAGTACTGCTGTAAATGTCATGCTCTTATCTCTGTGACTAGTATTGACAGTACTTTGTCTACAGCACTACCCCTCCTAAGTCCAGTATGCAGCAAAGTGAAGGGTTGCTCCTTCAATACCTTTCTACATATTGCAATTTAAGACAGTCAGGAATAAAGAAAAATTATGATTATTTTTACACACACATAGCAGAGGTGTCTGTGGGACCCCAAACAATGTATGTAAAGCTAATATAAACCAAAACACAAAGGCTAAAGATTATAGACAATGTGTCTTCATTGTAGTTTGAACAGATGTAAATTTCACATCAGCTCATTATCATGTGCATTTCTTGTCATTTTCATACAGCATGATCTATGGGTACCATTAGTTAGTACATTTAACACTCTGCACTCCCAGTGCTAAAAGACCTGTTTAATCTTACTGCCAAGATTCCTGCTTGCTTGCATTGGTTCAGCTGATGGCACTAATTGTTGATGGAGCTTAAGTTTTACTTATCACTTAGATGGAAACAGATGAAAACTAGGGAGAATGTGGAGGAGATAAATAAGGGTTTTGTCAACAATGGTGGAAATAATGCATTTAGCACTCAGATTACCCTACCTGCTGTATCTGTGCCCTGATCAGGAGGTCCAGTTGCCCACAGAGACACAGCATTTCCAGGCCCACCTGCTCTGGACTCAGATGGAGAGGCATCAGAGGTCTCCTCACCTGTAGCTCCACTGACCACACAGTAACCACAACAGTAGGTCTGTATGACATACCCCTGCTCCCCCTTCATCCCCTCATTTGTATTACTTTTACTGAATTGCTCTGGTCAGATGAGGCAGAGGCTCTCCTCCAAGAGGTTGTTAAGTCGGGGACCACCTTCACAAACACTAGTTTCCAAGACTTGAGAGTAGGCAGCTGTAACTGTTTAGGTCGGGGTCAGGTTATGCATCATAAAACAAGACTGGCTGGGTGTTAGGGTGAAGGTTATTCATTCAAACTTTATTCCAGACACTAAGAGAAAATCGTCCATATATAGGGCTATATATAAAAATATATAGGATTAACGTAAGAGGAAGCATATAGGCTATCTTTGGGGAAACAGTCTTCACCTCCCTCATTCTGCTCTCTTGGGATCTACCCCGGTCATAAAACGCTTCCACAGCCAGAAAGGCGAGCGGGTGATGCTGGGACTTACCTTTGAAAGCTTCGTGGTAAACACACGGCTGACAGACCGGCTCTGTGATGCTCACTGCCATATCCGACACCTTCTCATCTAAATCTACCCCGCTGATAAAAGCCACGAGGCTAGACAAAAACAAATTAGTGTTTATCTTATTGCATTTGGTCGAAACAATCGAAGGGTGCATTCGAGTGTCAAACGTCCATGCTGCCTAAATACACGACATTACAGCGTCTCTTCGTCGTTTTCTTGCAGGTGACGATTCCCACACGCAGCCGCAAAACGATGAATACCTGCATTACCCCAGGGAGGATCCATGGAGCTACTGACGCGATTAAAAAATGTCCACACCCTCTGCAACAGCAGTCAGGCAGTCACAGGCTGATTTACTGCTGTGAACGCCCCTCGCCCCCCCCTCCCCGACACAGAGACGGAGCCTTTCCCAATGATGTCATGTTCTAGGGATGAGGAGCCCAGCATCACTTGGTTGGGATGCAGCCTACAGGTTTAAACCAGCACCAACCAAACGACCCACCTGACATTAACTCAAGGTGCTTTAGTTTCACTTTATACTGCTTTACAGTTTTAAACCACTGCTTTCATAGAGAAAAGACATTTTTTTTACTACAACACTTATTTCTAGGGCTGCAACTAGTGATTATTTTCTCAATTAATTTGGCAATATAATGTCTAAAATATTTTAAAATAATCATCAGTTCTTTACATTGTTTTTGTATGACCCTAACCACAGATATTCAGTTCACAATGATGCAAGAGAATAAAAAGCAGGACATCCTCACAAGTAAGATGTTTGAACAAAGAAAATGTATGGCATTTTCTTTTTTGTTGCAGTTTAACTTTCAGTCGATCAACTCATAACCAAATCATTGCAACAATTTCATGTTTAGTTATTTGACACTTTACAGTGGCACAGTGGGTAGAACAGTTGTCTCCCAACCAGAAGGTTGAAGGTTTGAATCTCGGTGCCTGCAGTCCACATGTCCAAGTGTCCTTGGGCAAGACACTAATAAAACGAAAAGAAAAAAAAAAACCCCCCTAGTTGCCTGTGATGGCGGCACGAATGCCCAGGGCCCCTTGGCTGCAAGCAAAATTTCATTGTACGTGTTACAATAAAAATAAAGCGTCTTCTTTATACAATCTGATTCAGTGTTGTCAATGAAACTGCATTGCTGAAAATGCCCAGATTAAATTAGTCCAAATTATAGAAAACTACCACTTTGACCCTCTACAACTTAAAACTGCTTACATTTAAATGCATCAGTACCAATAACCTAAAAAGACTACATAATCAGAAAACTGTGCTCACTTTAATATATTTGTAGTTTACATGGTCTGAAATGTTGAAGTTTTAAATGTAAACAAATGAAGTCAATCATGGTGGAGCTGCTGAGTGAATAAGTATTAGTTGAAGTGTTGAAAAGAGCTGACCAGTACTACTTTTGATTCTTCATGTACATTTTGTTTTCCAGTCCTTCAGAATTTTTGCACACGCTTTTGTTGAAGCAAGAGTTTACTTATCATTTGCGTAGTTTTAGTGTCGTATTGCTACTTTTTTTTTTTTTTATGTAAGCACTTCCAGTGGGGGATTGTTTAAGCACAAACCAACTGTGGGTTTATTAAATAGCAAAGTCTGACAAAATGTCTCAAATCCTTCAGTGAGGAATCAAAATGGTCTTAATAAAATACAACTTACTTAAAAGTTTGCCACAGTTTCACAGTACACAGGGTTTGAAATCGCAGAGCTTGACAGAGTAAAGGCAAAAAGACATTTAAATAGTGTACTAAGAAGTATAGCTCCTGATACTATGATATCAGTATGGCATTTTTTAAAGACAAAGCTCTAACAAAAATCTAATGCCTGCTTCTTTCAACACTCAAATATACAATATACATTTTAGTAAACAACCTTAAATTTCAATAGACATTTTGTTTACAAGTGCACCTGGAGGAAAAAATATTTGTCCTTCTGCAGCAATAGACCCCCTCATCCGAGATCTACTTGAAGAGCAAATCTTGTTTGAAGCTTCTATGATGATTAAGACAGTGACTGTCCACTGCTGTATGCATTTTACTCCCTTTCATCACAGCAATTACACATCAGGTCAGAAGTCCAGCAACTGAAGCAGTGAGGACTCATGCTGGGTTGTGACATCTCCTGTTACTCTCAGGGGCTTCAGCTGAGTTCCAGTAGTGGCTCTGAATTAGTTGTTTCTACTAACGAGTGCCAGGGGCTAGAGTGAGGTTGGCCATCAGCTCGTGGACAGAAGCAAATATCGTGCACTCACCTGAGAAAAATATAAAGAAAACAGCCACTGTTAGAAGGCATTTTGTTACTATTATAGAAAAGAAAAAAAAAACATTTGATACAGCTTTTGAGTACAGTAAATTATTCAGTGTTCATTAGCTGGGACTGTGATGTCTCACCCGGTCTGGCGGGGTGCAGCTCATTGAACCTCTTAAGGATATTAGAAACCATGAGCGCTGCAGCCCCTGAGGAACTGTGCTGCCTGGGGATGTCAGCTTGCTGAGTGAGGCCTGTGGCCATATCGTAGACAATGGGTACGATGATGTTCACTGGCTCCTGGGGCACTGTGATACGCTGGGTCAACTGCAACTGGGAGACAAAACAGATTCAAGTTGGTATGTGTCTTTCAAATGATGCTACAGAGATTTAATTAAAGTCAGTTCAGTTTATGACTCATGTCCTAAACTGTAGAGAGCTGATGAAGCACTGAGACTTACAAAGAACAGCATCTTCGACTTGAGCACCACAGCAATGGTCCCAGGAGGGGCGATGGGGGGGGCACTGGGAGGGATGGTGAGGCAGAATTGGACATTCCACTTCAGCTGTGTAGCCTGGTCAGGGAACTATATAGGAGGAAATGAAGAGGACTACATTTTAATATATGCATGTGTGCACACTTTCACACACCATGTACATAGTGCATTTGTTCTGTACAGTCACTACCACTCAATAGCTAGCAGAACAGGAGAGGGATGAGCGATGGGGGTTTTGTTCAGTTTGCATATTCAACAGTAACAGCCACTCTTACAAACAAACCAGCTACTCACCAGTTCAAGCTTCATGATGCGAACGCAGTCCCTAAGGATGTTAGTGGGTGCCCCCAGTAGCTTTGTGAAGGCATTCAGAGTGTTGTATTTAAATGGAGGACCTGCAACCTAGGAAGACAACAAAAGAAGACAGATCACTGAAACAACATCAGTGCAGGGATGGGTTCCTTATGTGAGTGGCCTTAATGGTGCAACCTATGAGACAAATGTAAAACAAGTAGGTGGTTTCACTACATAAAAATAAATAAACAAATAAAATACAAGAGACCAGCTATCACGGTCAGGCATGAATTTTAATAAAGAACCAACACTATGCCTGCAAGTATGGTCAGTTGAGAAAAGGCTTTTTCTTCAAGTATGTCTGAATAATTTATAAATTGAACCTTTTTGCACACTACTTTACATACCCGTGTCTCAAAGAACTTCTCTAGCACCTGAAGCTCCTCCTGGGTCCAGGAACCCGCATTTTCAGGAGTGACTTTGAGCTGCAACGTCTGGTAGTTCTTTGGGTTGAGAGCCACACGGCACTTAAGCACATCAGTTTTGAACATGATCACCCCTGGCTCATTAGAGTTCACAATGGACAACTAGAAGTGAGAGGACAGGAGTGGGGAAAGTGAGGGGAGAGCAAAACAGGTAACAGAGCTTAAGAAACAAACAAACCTACAAAAGTTATCATCTAGTCTCCTAATCAGGATGATTTATGAAACACTCACATTGGCTTCCTGCTGGATGATTCTCTGCAGGTGTCGTCTCATAATAACTGAGCCCAGAAAGCGCTCCAGTGGCGAGCATAGGTAGCTTCCTGCCAGGCCTGGCACCAGGCAGGGAGTGGGTGAGGGTAGCAGAAGCACATGCAAGGCATTGTGGGTGAGGATTGTAGGAATGGAGGCGGCCCAGGGGCGCTGAGGTAGCAAGCGGGGTGGAGGCATACTGGTCGGCAAGACTTGTGAACCTAAAATAAAAAAAGACACGCATTATAAAAAGCGTACTCTCTGCAATGTAATTGAATTGGTTACATTAACAAAATGTAGAAAAAAAAAGATTTATTCAATAATGACAGGAAATGGTGAGAAAGCAGAACTTACTGGTCCCAGCACGTGGAGAATGAGGATCAGGGATTGGTGAGTGCAGTGAAGGGTTTCCAGGAGACATGCCATGGATCCTTGCCCCAGGAGAAGGCCCTGAGACCTGAGGTGAGCCAGGCCACTGGACCCTGTGGCTGGGAGACACCATGGCATATGGTGAGCTGGGGTCCAAAGCACCTGGGGTAAAGAACAGACAGCCATTAGTCACACAGCAGCAATTAACAAAGAACAATAAATACATATAAATATACCATTGTGTGCCCGCACTTTACAGGATATTTGTCATATGTTTGCTCATGTCTGCAGCCTACAAATGTCTAGTGAAGGTCTTGTGTTCAGCCCGGTCTAGCCCTTGCCCAGCAGAACAGATTCACCACTAGGCCAGCATTCACCCTCCTGCTTACCGTGGGGGCTGGCAAAGCTGGTTTGGCCCATGGCTATGCCCAGAGAAGACGGAGACGGGGTGGGCCCGAAAGGAGAGGGTGCCCTCAGAGCTCCACTAGGGGAGCCAGAGGCAAGGATGTTCCCTGCACACACACATACAATACACACACCAAAGAGCTCGTCAGACTCAGAGGTTGACAAGTTCTCCTTTAACCACGCACACACATGCTAAAGCTGGGCTGAAGGGCTGCAGACTGGCTGGTGGGCTGAGATGGTGAGGAATGGAAGGAGCAGGGCTAAATGCATGCTTTCTTCCCTCTCAGCTGTGCAGTGTGTTTATGTTGCATGATGAACACAACTGGAATAACTTAAAACGGGCACACATGGTTGCTCTTCCTCAGACACACACACACACACACACACACACACAGTTTGCTCTTGCAACAAAACGATGATTTGTTGGTCAGAATGCTCTATGGCAGCTTGACAGTCTCACATGATGCAAACAATACAGTAAATCATTCACTCGCACAGACCGGAACAAATACCAAGCACAATGTTTGCCATTACCTGGTGATGGGGTCGGCATCATGGATGGTGAGGGAGTTACATTAGTGTGGTAATTTGGTGGTGGTGATGTGAGAGGAGGATATACACCGCCTGCAGCCCCTCTCAGTGTTTGTGGCTGCTGCTGAGCTTGCAGCTGGTTCATCAGACTGTCCATCATGTCTACACCCACTGGTGAGGGTGGGTTATCGTCTTCGTTGACTGAGCGTCTGCGAGCATCCTGATTGCTGTCTACAAACATGTTAAGGAATGTCTAGAAAGGAGAAAGAGGAGAAGGGCAGAATTTAAAGTAACAAGCTGGACCAAAGCCACTTAAGTTGTTGAACATAAAACTTTATAATACATTTACTTTTGGAATCCAGTCATACTGTTCAGAAAAATACTCTTCCAGCTCTCAAACACAGAATTTAATATCTGTGTTGGGCTATTTCTTGGTTGGGTGCAGTGACTTCACAGATTTGCTTCTAATAATCTGGCAATATCATGGTTGCAGCAAGAGTCCAGAGGAGTATCTTTTGAGGAACTGGTAGACCCATGTTTTAACTCTGGACAAAGCCAGGCTAACTGTTTCTCACATATCTAATCTTTATACTAAGCTAAGTGTCTTCATATTTAGACAACAATGGTGTCAATCTTCTCGTCTAACTCTTAACAAGTAAAGCAAATAGAAATATTTCCCATATCACACTTTTTCTTTAATTCAGGTCACTGGCTTTCAGATAGACTTTTATACTTGCAACACCAAGACATGTAAGTGGCAGGGTGTTTTTTTTTGTTTGTTTTTTATTGTCCAGCTGTTAAAATTACAGAAATTAAAGAGAAGATCATCTCCTTTTCCAGATAAAGTATTTTACTTAACACCACAACTATGCCTCCTAACCCAGGTATACCTTGAGTCCTGGAGCAGGATGGAAACCTTCTACAATCTTTGTATTGTCAAACAGACTGTAGGCTCCATCTCTGATGGCTACCACACCTCGGCTGCGGCAGTAGATGTCAATGCAGTACGTGTTGCGGAATGCCAGGCGGATGTGTGTAGGTGACTGCGGTAGGATGGAGAAGCACTGGTAGGCAGTGTTGGTGCGCTGAGTCAGGCCCAGCATGGGCACTGTTGGTAGCTTGTTAATAGCATTCAGAGGAGCCTGTGTGTCAGAAAGCACCTGAGGAAGATGATGAATAGAAATATGCTCAGGAATTACTCAAGAGCACCACAATTTTTAAGCTACTTTGTGCTGTAAGCCAACATTTATCAGGTTGCTCAACAGACAAAGGTTAAGTAAACACATTTAGGAGGAACTTTAAAATCAAGTGAAACAAAAGCACTTCAAGAGCCCATGTACCTCCGTCAAGGCACAACTTTCGCTCACGCAAAAGGGTCCCTTGTGAAAAATAAGACCCAGAACAACACAAAATGTATCCAAATATCCTTAATCCGGATGATCTTTTAGGGTAAAACCAGTTGTACTGTGCAGACCTGAATATTTTAGGGTTCTATATTCATTATAGCCAAAGCTATGGCAGAAAACATGAGTTAAATAGAGTTTTCAATATTAAAATTTTAATGGCTGTCAGATCCAGAATTCTGATCAGATCCGGCTGAAATCTGGTCTGGTGATAGACACCGTCCCCCTACATAGGGATATTTATGATTCGTGTTATTTTTTGTGACCTTGACCGATGATCCGTAAAGTCATTTGTCCATAATCCTGCTAACCAACCAAAACAAAAACAAAGAACCAAAAACATAGCATCGTTGGCAGAGGTAATTGCTACTTGATCTATATCTAACACAGCGGTGGCCAATTCCAGTCCTCGAGGGTCGCTGTCCTGCTTGTTTTCCAACTACTGGAGTGGCTATGGCTCATGAGATAGGGCAGTCGTCTCCTGACCAGTTGGATAGTTGGAAAACAAGCAGGACAGCGGCCCTTGAGGACTGGAATTGCCCACCCCTGATCTAACAAGTGCACATGTGCATGTTCCAGTTGCATTTTGATGAATGCGCTATTGTGTACCTGCAGCAGTTGCATTACATTGGGGTTCTTGTTGAACATCTCCTGTAGCTGGTGGAGGATGATATTGTGGCAGTTAGAGCAGCCAGAGTTGGGCCCCACTGTGCCCAGGGCAAGGTGGAAACGCTGGCTGTTTGAGTTCCACTGGATGGTGACAGAGCTGCCCTTTGTGGTGCCATAGCACAGCACCAGCTTACGGTAGTTATAGAGCCGCACCTCTGAGAACAGGCTCAGGTAAGATGGTATCTCTGGAGGATAGAAGTCACAATGTGAGGCTTTAATTAGATGCGTGTTCTTCTGCCAAACATCAATGCAACACTGAGTGACATTCAAGCATGCAAGCTGCATTTACTGTATGTTCAAGCAAACTGAGATCCTATGCTTCGATTCTAAGGCTCAACATTCAAAGGGAACTGATAATAAGTCTGGGATATTACAGTTAATATTTGAAATTATGCTTTGACTAAAGAAATGTTCACACTACAAAAATGAAACCAGGCCAATAGAAGAAAACATTTTTTTACCTTTAGTTTTAACTAATGACCAGTAATATAGTGTCCTAGTGTCCAATTTAAGAACTGACTGAATGCATTCATGAATTTAAGTGCAATCTTTGCTTTACAGATGAGCATGCACAAACCTGGCAGTGCACGGGAGAAGCTGAGAACACACTGGTAGAGTTGACTGATAGCACTCCAGTCATTAAGGAACATCTCTACTACCTTCCGCCCACCCACTGGCTCTGACAGAGGGTTTTCATAGGTCAGGTACACATGGCGTGTGCAGGCTAAAAGAGGAAACAGATGGATTGATTTCAATGCAGATTTCCCTTATTCACAGCTTATAAGATAATTCCTGGCAAATGTCTCAAATTAAGTCAACTTCAAAATGTCTAGTTTTAATTGTTAGGCCACTTATAAACATGAACTCAGTCCCTACCCCCAAACACATAATTTAACAAAGTCACTGGGAGGATCCTCATATACTGTCTTTATACTGACTCGGGTACAAAATGACGTTATGTACCGTTTTGTCTAGCAATGTACACCGATCAGCCATAACATTATGACCACCTGCCTAATACTGTTTACATTAGTAGTCAATGTGGCAGTTGGTTGGCACTCGTGTCACTCTGCAGCTCACTGTGCATCTTCTGTGAATCCATTTGCTTCCACAGTTATACTGTCAGGAAGAGCACAGATGTGTCTGTAGTTCAGTGAAAAACTAACACACGTCTTTTTCACTCACCTTTTCCTCTTTCATTAATGAAATAGCTTCCTCTAGGACTCAACCACGCAAAAACTCACTTAAATCCCATTTTTGGGCAGCATGCAGCTCCTCTCCAGCTTGACTCAAAGGCACTCTCTCACTCACTGATATTGGATCCTTACAAGTATTCATACTTCTGAGTTTAAAGTCAGAATCCTGACTTTAATCTCAGAATTCTGACTAGACATAGATGTGTCTACAATTCAGTGACAAACTTGTGTAAAAGTAGCAAAAACTGGTCATGAGGACAAGTTAGAGAATTTTTTTGACAAATTCAGCAGCCTCTGGTGTGATATCACCACTATAGCTGCTGAATGTTTCTCTTCATAGAGACCCAAGTACAGTATTGATCCTTTTCATCCATTTTAACAAAGAAAATTGAATCTTCTGAAAAGGATGAATGAAATTTTAAAGTTTAATACACAGTAGGTCAGCCTCATTATCAGTGAGCCTTCGGCATCCTTGAACCTGTTGCTGGTTCACTGTCTGTCCTTCCTTAACCAAAAACGCATTACATCATCAAATATGATGAACACATTTACAGGTTTTTGTACTTGTTTTGAATATATGACTGTGTGCAACTTGTACACCGATTTGGAAATGCAAAGACGCATGTGTGTTTTGTGTGTGTACTTTCTGTGACCCACGTTAAGTATTGAGTGTGTGTTTGTATTGCGATTAGCCAAGGTGGTTGATTGGTGTATATTCCACATATTACCGTACATTGTTAATGAATTTTTAACTGTATCATGATTGAACTGAAACATACATGCCATATTGTGCATCAAATCATATGGAGAAAATGTCGCATCGTCTCATCCCTAGTGTACATGGTTTGTACCTTGCTCCTTGCTGTGTGTGCTGTTGAGAGGGCAGTTGGCCAGTACCAGTTCAGCCACCCAGGTTCGGTTGTTCCTGCCCTGCAGGCGGAAGGTGCAATCCAAAAGGGACCGCTCTAAAGATCTCCTGGTCTCCTCTCCTACCCCTTTACAAGGAGGAATTCTGCAAAATAACAATTACAATCCAGAGTCACATTGGTTTTGTTCACTTTATCATACTTTAAAGAAAGCTTACATTTGGATGTTATGTATAAATGCGTGCATATGGGCCCATGACTATATGCATTACTTGAGAAGACGTATTGCATGACTGCTGCCGTCTCCCTCCACTTGGACACCCTGGTTTGGAATCTCCATGTTGGACAGCTACTCAAAGATAGAAAGACATATCCATCATTAGCCTGAAAACACAAGACTGGGTGTTTTTAACTAAGACAGCAGAGTGACTTACTTCTGTTCTGAGGCCAATGAAAGGCATGTTAGAGTCACACATTGCCACCAGGTGAGCTAGCTCCTTGTTGAAGGCACACATTTCCCCAGACCGCCTGGGTTTCTTTGGCTCTGGGTCCCCTGGGTCTCCAGATATCTATAGAGCAATAAAGCCAAAAAATGCACATCAAATGGAAATTTGGCTTTATATATCTAGCTGGGCACATATGTTTTTTTCTAGCAACACCTTACCATACAGTACATGAAGAAGGCAATAGTTGTACCAAAAGCAGAATTCATATTTGCACAGTTGAAGGTTATGCAGTATCAAAGCAGCCCACACATGTAGCTGTTGGAACTACATAGTTAGAACATTTTATACTAATGTAAGGCAGGTATATTAACTCTGGAACATTATCACTATATTTCTTTGTTAGCTGTGCCTTGTCAACATCGTTTTTACATTTTCTGAACTGGTCAAAACCATCTAGTTCTAATCTGTACGCCAGCACCAATTAAAACCCTAAAGCACACAATCATTTATCTATGATGGGTGACACACTGTATGGCTAATAAAACACTGATTACTTTTCTCTTAATCCCAGGTCGAACCCCTTTTCCTATTGTAGTGTCCTGGACTAGGTGTTCTAGGTTGGGTTTGAAATGCAGCAGAAGTTGTGCACACATGGGTCCATCCTCTCCTTCCAGTTGAGAGACAGACAGGAACGAGTATTTGTACTGCAGTGCAGTGGGACAGCTAGGCACTTCAAGCATTTCTGCCACCTACAAAGAAGAGGTGAGAAGTTCAAAAGATGAGACTGAGAGGGGGACATAATCAAGGTAAATTTAAACTTTTTCAAATTGAACATTTTAGTGGAATTTTCTTCAAATCATTTAATCTCAAGGGGAAATTCCAGGGCACAAAAACATTACAAAATGAGCTACTGAAACAGTGTCACTACAATGGAACCATTTTGAAGTATACTTTGGTTTAACATTGTCATGTTGGTTGCAGAACTCACAATATAGTACTGCAGAAGACGTGTGAGCTTGATGAAGAGTTTGTGTTTGGACAAGCTGCCAACAGGATGAGAGACAGAATTGGAGAGGTGTAGGACATCAGTGCATACAGTGGGAAGGTGCTTCACAGACTGTCGACAACGCTGCTCGCCCAACCAGAACCTGGCCAGAGAGAAGGAAAGAGTCAGCCTCTTAGTGAAAGCCAAGTTACAAAAAAGTCATAGCTCATATTCACAGGATTCACACTGTTCACATTTGCAAGACTAACAGGTATTCATACATATCCCACGTTTCCACTATCAGAACCTAATGAGCGGTATACTCCATATTTCCCTTAACCATCAACAAGCATACCCTCCGGGGATGACACGGACAGTCCTGCTTTGTGTTTTCACTGTATTCTCTCTCTGTTGGTCTCAATTTAGAGGAGGGAGGGGCTGCTGCTCTCTCACACACGCAGTCAACTGTGTGTTTACACACACTACTTGTAATGCTAATGTCTGAAGTGTGAAGATGTGGACATTCAACCAATCACTGGCAACTTCCCTTTGCATAAGCACCCCCTACCCCAGCGTGGTCCTGGTACTTGATTTTAGTACTATCTAATGAGGGGTGCTGAAAATTTGCTCCCAGAACCCCCCTCCAAAACACAGAAACAAATGCAGAACCTGGGATGAGCGTTACTCGACGCAAAGCATTTCAGCAGCTTCCTATAAGTGAAAAACGCTTACACAGTTTCAAAAAGTTGGGACAGCAACAACAGCTATTCCTTGTGAATGAGACCTGGCTTTGCACCCTTGGGTGAGCCCAGGAGATTCAAAAACTATCCAGCTAGATAATAGGAAAGTTGTAAGGCTCAACGTTATGCAAATATTCTCAGACGCAGTAGTGAGAGCCAATCATGATCATGTTGCTACTAGCCAAGTGACTGACTACTGTGTGACAAGTGACTACTGACTGCAACTAGTCAATTGTGTTAAGAGAAAAGCAGGTGTCAAACTCTGAGTCCTACTGTTGACTAGTTCTCTCCATGACTACCATCTGCGTCATGGAAATGCGTTTTGGAATTAAAACCTACGTCATCCCTCCTGGACTCCGTCCCTGCAAGGATTATTAAAGAGACTATTGATACTGTTGGGCCTTTTTTGCTGGCTCTTATAAATTGTTGCCTGCGGAGGGGGGAAATTCCCACTGCCTTGAAGCATGCACTGGCTTCCAGTGCAGTGGAGAGTGCAATTTAAAGTTTTGTTGTTTGTTTTTAAGGCAATTTACGGACTTGCTCCACAGTATTTGTCAGATCTGCTGACCGTGTATACCCCGCGCAGAGCGCTGCAATTTGCAGAGCACTGCAATTTGCAGAGCACCTGGCACTGGCGGTCCCACAGTCTCGGTACAAGAAGTGGGGCGACCGATCTTTCGCTGTCCACGGTGCTAGACTGTGGAATTCGTTGCCGCGGGAGCTTCGGAATATAACTGAGTTATCAATCTTTAAGTCAGTTTTAAAAACTCGTCTTTTTAAGCAGGCCTTTGTATCTGATGTTTAATGCTTCGAGTTCTCTACAGAGATAATGTTGTGTTATTTGTTTATAGATTGCTATGATGTTTTATGTTGGTTATTCTGTATTGTACAGCACTTTGTGCTCAGGTGAGCTGTAAAGTGCTTTAGAAATAAGGTTTTTTATTATTATTATTATTATCTGCCAAGTATCAAACTATATAATGTTAGCTGTGTTTATATTAACTTGAGATGGACTTACTTAAGTTGCTGAAGCCAAGATATGATACGCTTCATATCATCATTAATGGTCTTTTCAATGTCATCCAGCATGGACTGATCTAGAGAAAGAACACCACGGGGTTTAGATTCACAGAGCTGACCATACAAAACAATTAAAGTGGAATCACAGAGAAACCACACATGAATGTAAATCATGCTAGACAAATTTGCAGCCAAAATGATTAGTTTATTGTTGTACAAAAGCAAACCCTACATAAACACAACCTGAACAAAAAAAAACACTACTAGAAACAACACAATGGACAAACATAAAACAAAAACATTTTTGGGAGTTAATGTTTGCTCCTACTTACCTAATCCATACAGCATGGGCTGGAACATGCCAGAGTGCAGGTCAACAAAAATGTGTAAGCACTCTGACCGACCGCAGGGCTCAAGTATTGGAATAACAAGTGTGGGTAAAGCAGTCTCAATGAACGCTGAAATAAACAAACAAAACTTTAGTGTCTCTGTTCAGTACTGCAGCTGGCTCAAGACAACAATTACAGTGGGTGGAAATGACTGCATAGGAATTTCAGCTTCAGACAAAATTTGGTCTACAGTAAAGTCACAGAACAAAGAACCCATCGCTTACAATGGAAGTGCATTTGGCATGAATAGGATGAACGATTACAGCAAGCAAAACCTCTTTCAATGTTTTATGTTCACCTGTCTAGAAAAACTGAAATGATCCTTTAAGACCACAAAAATTCTGCCTTATTAAAATCTGTTTAAATGATGCCTTCTGCATCCTAAACGACTCTTTTTTTCAGCTTTTGCAGCTGTTTTTTTTTTTTTTACTTTTGGCACCAGGCTGCAGCTGATGTAGGAGGCTACACTGGTTTCTGTAGGTTAGCAAAAATATTAAATAATATGTTAAATGCCTGTAATAAAGAAAAAATACATACAGTTGTCACTGGGACTGTTGGCCTTTAGGATGGCCTTCAGTTCCTGTAACTTCTGATGGGACCGTGCATGCACACTGTCGATTAGAAGTTTCTCCACTGAGAGATGGTCAATCTGGAGAATCAGTGACAGAAAACGGATGTTATTAAATTGTAAGATATTTGTACAATAAGCTATACTTCCCTGTACTTCAAATGACACTGAAAATATTAATGTCCACTTTACCTTCAGAGCTCGCTCAATCAATTTTGAGTCACAGGCAGGGAGAGGAGGTTCATGAGAAATTTGCAATGGCTTAGATCCATCAGATTCGTCAATCTTGATAGTGACTTTATGTACTGATGCGGTACCCGTTTTCCTACCCAAAACCTGTTGGCTGGAAAGCCACAACGAAAAAGAGAGAGAGAAAAATGGATCACTCTGGTTTAGTAGAAGTAATTCTATGAATGCATTTGGTATCATTTTGAAAACAGTGTAGGGGCACCATATTTATTTACAAGGCTATGTGTGTGAATGCATGAGTTCATGTCCACCCATGTAAGCGCTATTTAAAGTCTTACTTCCAGACACTGAGTGTGAGGTATTTTGCAGGCACATATCGCTCCTCCTGCACCAGGTCTCCCCATCGCTCTCTGATCAGCATCAGAGTCTGGGAGTGCAGCACCTCTAGCTGCAGTGACAGACAGAAAGAGTCTGGAAACTGCAGTTAAAGAAAACACAGTGTGGGAAAATACCAAGTCCAGGTGACTAGAGATAAAGTATTATACACATCTTCCCATTAACATTCAAAACACACTCCCAGACATATCCTCAAGACACATACACTTTGTAAAAGGGGTATTTGTGCCCAGTACAGACCGCTCTTTGACACAGTAAGCTGCACCGCTAGTGGCGGAGGGGGGAGCAGAGCAGAGATGTACTGATTAGCATTGTGATTAGCACGATTGTGCTCAGCCTGCATGCTTGATTAGGGTGTTTGAATTTAGCATGAATGCTGACAAGCTCTTGTTTCTCTCTACATTTAACCACAGACTAATGTGTGTTAGGCCTCTGATTGTTTAATCGGGACAGATCCTCTTCTTCCTTCTTATACATATGGGTTACAACTGCAAGAGAAATGGCAACATTATCACTGCCTGCCAGTGCAGGTTTTAGGTGATTGTTTTGATGTTGTCATGATGGTGCAACGACTACAACTTCGATTTCATTCTCCAAAAGCATGGACACATTAGTTCCTAAGTTCAGTATCCACAGGTGTTGGAACATACAAGCAGGTATCACTTAACCCTGACATGACCTGGCAGAGGGACAGGGTCCAA
>NW_018127979.1:305718-316677 GCF_001952655.1 Monopterus albus | reverse complement strand
TCTTTCCCTGTCAATAAAATGGTTGTGCTGTTTGAGAATTAATGAAAAAAACGAGTTAAGAAGGATGCAGTTTTGCAGCTGTGTTTCTCATTGGAATGCTGCACTTGTCTGTTTGATCAGTCAATACTCTATATGCTCCATCACACGCTCCTGCCCTACTGCAGTATTTCACAGCATCCTGGGACAAAAGCCAAGAGGTTGCAGGCAGGACATACACAAAATGCCTATTATGTGTGCAGATAATCAAACAAAGAACAAGTAAGGATACGTAAACAGTTGTACATGTCCTGTAGGGGTTTTTCATCTGCACAAAGACGTGCCTGGACCAGCTCATGGATGAAGTTCACCTGCAAACTGTGGACCAAGGCTCGTCCATCTGTCATTATGGGGGGAGGCGGGTATAGATGTAGCATGGGAATGGTTTGACGGAGAAACCAGTTGAGCATGACAGGGAAAAACATTAGCAATTAAGTATATACAAGTCGGTAGTTCACACTATCATGTATAGCAGAGGTGAATTGGTGCCCGCTTTACCTCCAGTTTCTTTGTCCTCCACCAGAATCTCCAACTTCAGGAGCCTCCAGGGAATATCAGGATCATCTCCCATCACAGTCAAAGTAGCCTCAAACTCTCCTTCCACACGAAACTTTACACGCCCATTAGCTACACAAAACATGCAGCACACGTACACTTCTCATTACCAGTACAACTAAAAACTGCTAATGAAGTTATAAAAATGGAGGCTTCATACATGCTACTTACCAACTGTGAGGTTTGCTAGCTGGGGTGGCAAGTCTGTGGTGACAAGGCGATGTCGCAGAATCTGATTAAGCTGATTCAAGGTGGTCTGCTTCTCAGCCTTAGTAATAGGGTCTGGAGGAATGATTTTATCCTACACAAAATGACACAGAAACAACTGTGCTGACATATCAAACATACAAATGAGAACCTTGTTTGATGCCACAATTTTGATCCCCCCAACATCTTTTAATACAAGACTATAGATTAGCAGTCAGTATAGAGTAGCAGAGAAGGACGTTTTACAAACTTACACGTATACATGTGGGCAAGCGTGGGTATGACCCTGTTGTGAGAACATCGATGGCGAAGGGGATAGCAAAGCTGGGCAAACAAGCATGTACCAGGGCATCTCTGGCCAGTGATGCAAGTCTATCAGCTGTATCCACAAACAGGATAGTTTGCTGGTCCAGGAAGCTGGAAATCATCTGTTACCATGGCAGAAGGGTAGGAGTAATTTGATTTTGTGTTCTGATGGACACAATCAAATTTACAGTGTATTACCAAAATCCACCCATACAGAGTGATATTAGGCAAGTCAAACCACTTCACTAAAAATGCAAAGAATGATTAATATGTACCTTTTTATCTTTAAAGCCACCTTTGTAAAAAATCCTGTCTGTGCTGGGGAAAGGCTTTCTCCTCTGTCTAACAGCTACCAGACCTCATCATCAAGACTAATAATTTTCAGTCTGCTCAGAACTCCACTCTTACTATGCACCCAGGACTTAAAAACTTTTACAAGATAAACGTATTCTGAAAGCACTGCTTGCATTTCAGGCTTTCAAGCATCGCATTCAAAAAATATTTAATGAGGAATGTCACTGTTTTATCTCTCATCTTGTTTTGATGTGACATATATGATTGGTGTTAATTAACATGATGTGTGTTCTTATATAACTGTATGACACCTGTCTTTGGTAAGGGCACACTTGTAAAAGAGATAACTAGTCTCAAGAGACTTCCAGGGTAAATAAATAAAACATACCGCACACTTCTCAACTTTCCCTGCATTGCTTGCCCACTTCACCAGGGCTAGTAGGCGCACAAATAGCTGCCTGGTACGACTGGCAAACTGGACAATCTCAATTTTCCTGAAAAGAAAAAAAAAGAAGACAAGTTCAAACTAAAACTTTAAAAAGCTGCTTACAGAATAAGTGGCTAGAGTTGTAAAGGGATAAAGAGGTTTTCAACAAAATTCAAATAAACATACCTTTCCATGTCTGCTTTTCTAGGAAGTCTGGAAGAAAAACAAAAGGTTTAGCCAGTGTACTCATCACCAAAGTGGAGCAACAGCCCAATATATTATTTAACAAACTCTGTGCAGCTTTGACACAAGTCTACTTTGATTGCAGCAATTTAAAACATTTATCTTTCCAGTTAACTACTATGAGAAAAATAAACAAAAGGAGGAAAAACAGGCACTAGGACAGCAGACCGATACAAAAGGTCTTACCATTAGCCATGACTTTAGGATCTTGAGACGCTATTGAAGTGTTAACGTTCCCTCATATCACTTTAGTAAATGTTATGGCTAATCCACTTTGTAATTATCATCCATGCGAAAAGCATCTCCTAAGTTCTCAATTAGTCCCACCTGTCGACTTTTAATGAGCCTATCAGAATATATTTTAGTGTCTGGGAGGTGAGCATCCTCTGAATTTACTAACGTTAACTTAATTGATTACGTTAGCCCGCTATGAGTTAGCTTTGAGGCCTACAGTGCTAAAATGTTACTTACAGTTCCGCCAGAAGGGTAATTTCATGGTAGGTCCTCTGGAGGAGAAACTCAATTAGCAGGCTCAGTCGGACCCCCTGTGTAGCTGGGACCCCGGGTGGTGGTGGCTGTGGACCCGAGACTACTGGACCTCCGAGTGGGACGAGCTGCCCATCTGAACCTATCTGCACCGGAGCCATTTTACATTGACGATAGAGGGTAGTTAGCTACGGCGAGGCAGATCCAGAGCTACAACATAAAACTATCAAGTTGTAGGTAGCTAACTATTTACGAAAATATTTTCTTCGCATTCTCACAACATTTCTGTCACGACATAGGTTTATCTGCATCAACTAGGTTTCCTTGTTCAGTAGAAAACTTAGCAAATACACCAAATTAAGTAACTTATTACGCAGAAGACTCAACGCTACTCGGCCGCCATCTTTGCTGTCGGGAATGATCACCATAAAGCCGGCGGGAGAGTAAATCCGGACAGGAAACTTGAGGAGCGAGAGTCATGAATAACTCCTCACTGCTGTGCTTTACGTCAGGTCACTGGTTCCCACACTGGGGTAACCGTGGGACCAAACAATTTATTTAATGCCAGGTTGACAATACCAGGAAAATGTTTACAGGCTTAGACTGATAATCATTTATTCATGAACCTGTTACCCTGCTAAGAGAGTACGTTTCAGTGAGCCTGGTAAGTGGTTATCCTATCTGTTATGGGTAACTTATTACAGAATATGTTAACTGTGGTGGAGGAAGTATTCAGATCCTTTACTCAAGTAAAACCACAATAGCAGATTGGAATAATACTACATTAGTAAATGTACTAAAGAAAATGTACTTAAAGTATCAAAAGTACAAGTACTAAATACAGAAAAATAGCACTTGGGAGTGTTATACCAGTGTAGCTACATTATATCAAATCCTATATTTAAATAAAAAGTAGCAATGCCACACTGTTAACAGAAGTCCTACATTCAAAATGTTACTTAAATAAAAGTACAAATGTATTGGCATCTAAATATACCAAGAGACCAAAGTATAAGTATTCATTATGTACAATGTCACATTTACATTCATGTCAATTATTGGATTATAATTATTGATGCATTATTGTTTGGTGTCTTGTTCAGGGATGTGTAGTCCCTACCATAGGTCAAGGACTGCCAGATAGAGAGATTTGTCCCCTGTTTATTTACAGTGCTCAGTGTTCATTTTTTGCCAAGTGGCCTCTAAACAGGGTAGGGCACTGCTCATTTATTTTATCTGTCTTCAGCAGAAGAGATTGAGCATGGAATCCAGTCTTCATTCTGTACAAAAATGCATACCAGTTTATTAAGGGTCAAATGAGGCTTCACTAGTCTGTCTTAAATATTTATGAGGAAATATCAAAATTTTTAAGTTTAAAATTGTCTTTGGGTTTTCATGTTGTCCACTTGTTGAAATGCAGTGGAAGACAGTAATTAATAACTAAAACACAACTAAATGCATTAAACAAGTACTGTGGGCCTAGGCTACTACAAATTAGCATCGGTATCTGTACTTACTTGACTTTTCATTTTCTGCTAGTTCATATTTTGACTTCACTACATTTTACGGGCAAATATTGTAATTTTTTTTATTCCACTACATTTATCTGAAAACTTCAGTTACAGTACATTTCAGAATCAGATTAATAAAAAAAAATGTGTATCATCATAAGACTTTATTGATCCTTGGTGTAAAATTTCACAAGCCATCGATCAGTACTTAGAATTTTAATAAAATTAACGTTAACTTTACCAGCTGATACATTAAGTGTGGTGTAATTATTGTAATTGGTGTAATTACATTAAATTTGGCGTACCAATAATTATAATTCAATAATATTATATACATTCTGCACAATGAGTACTTTTGGTACTTTATATATATTTTGGTGCTAATATTTTTGTATTTTTCTTAAGAGATTCTGAATGAAGCACTTAAAAAACGGGTAATTTGTATTAAAAATATGCACTGCCTATTCATTTATGACCACCCCGTGCGATAGGAGGCGATATAGTCAACTGCGCTTGGTTTCTCATAACAGTTTTTCCACCTGGTTAGAAGCAAACTACGGATTGAATGTCATTGATGGAGCCGGATTCACTTATCGAATCGGGGTTTTATGCCCTTTCCATTCAGCGGGTGTTGTGTTTACTGTAGTGCACTCGGTTGCGGTGCAGACCAGGTCGTCGACAACACTGACTGTTGGAGTTCACACCGTCGTCTGGCCTGTTTTACTGAGCAGTATTTGTGTCCGACTGCGCTTCCGCCATGTTGAACGGATTCAAGTTGTGAGTGACTGCTGGGACCGAAGTGACAAGCCTCAGAAATCGGACTAGATAGAGTTAGGGGGCTGTTACCGCGCCGGTGACGCAGGAAAAACACCCAGAAGCAAAGGAAAAGGCGTAGGAATTAGATCTTTGTAGTACAGGTTTGTGTCCTGCGAAACTGTCACATATATAGGCCACGTTTATGTAATATACGACGACACAACCGTTCAAGGCTGGACGTAGCCCGTGAATAGAGGGGGAAGTCATCAAATTCTTGGTGAGTTGTTAGCTAACTAGCTCGGTACGTTGGCTGGTGATTGTTAGCTGGCTACTCATAGTATTAGCGTCACCTGGTACTGGATGCAAGGTAACACCGCTGCATTTGGGTGACTTGTGTTACTCGGTTGCTAGTTGTTTCTTTCTCTGCTAGCTACTGCTTATTTAATATTTCAAAATGTCAACGCATTTACACTGCAGCTTGTGGTTTTAAGTGTACATGTAGTCTGATTAGTTTAACCCGCCGCTAGATCCGCTGAAGCTAGCGCTAGCTATCTGCAAATGCTCCTCGGTACTGTCTACAGACTGATAAAGAACATTTCCTTTAAACGTCTTATGTTTGCAAGTTTTTGAGTTTACCTATATCTCCCACCTGCAATTTTTTTTTGTTTACACGAACAATGGCTTTATCAACATCACATTGTTGTTAGCATGTTTTATCACTTCGACTTCGTAAATCGGATTTTCAGTTTGTTTTAGCTAAGTTGTAACTTAGCGTTAGACGATACAGGTCAGAACACACAGTTAACCTGCAGGAAATAGACGTCTCCCCTGTCACCAACAGATTTAACGCTAATGTTATCTAAGATGGCTAGGGTTAACTTATTTGGAGCGAGGAAATGGTTGCAAACCGGTGTTAATAATTAGTGTTCGTTTTATACATGGGGTAACTAGTTGTCGAGTCATATCAGCAAGCGGCTTGTGTCAAAATATAAATGTTAGCTAAGTGCACCTTCGGGTACAAGCTAACGACTAGCTAACATCAACTGTTTATCTAACGTTAGATTGCTCCTCGTTCGTGCGGCAGATGCTTATTGTAAACGAAACACAGACCAACAATAATATGGAGGAACGTGATGTTAGATCGATAATGGTTTTAGTTACTCAAACTATTGCTATGCTGAGGCTCTTCGGTTATGTAGCCGGGTTTACTGGGTATGTATACTGCCAGGCCCAGCCGAATAATGAGGCCTCCGTGTCTCAGCGCAGTGGGCTTTGGGCGACAAGGCCTTCGCTATTCTACTGTCTGGGCGGATCGCCTTATAGGCTAACCTAATGCTAGTTTCCGCAAATAGCTAGCAGCGTTAACCAACTAAACCTCCAGCTGTTAACTGTAGTTAAGGCGCTGGTTTGTAATGATAGCTTCGTAACGCCACAGTATACTGTAATGTTATAGACACTGTGTCATTTTGAAGATATTCCATGGGAACACACATGATACACGGCTGATTTCTCCTGACATGTTTTTAAATAATGCTAACGTTTCAAAGCCGCTTCATTCCAAACGCCCGCAGTTTTGTATCAACCTTCACATGTATCCCAGTAATGGCTGCTGTCACCATGGGTCCGTTTTTTACACTCTTGATAAACTCTATCTCTGTTTTTGTGCGTCATGAAAGTAATCCACCTCAGCTCCCTATTAGTAGGTACTGATTTCACTCGTAGTAATATTATAATATACGTGGTATTCCTCCTCAGTAAGCATGACACTTTTGAGGTTTTGCCTATTATGACTGTATTGTAGTGACAGCTGAAACCCTAATTGCTGATGCTAAATCATATCACAGACTATCATGTGTGTTCCCATGGAATAGGAAATAAGTTAGTCTCACTTCTCTTAAACTAAGAAAATATTGTAATAAAGCAAAAGTTAACCTTTTATTTGGTGATCTGATAAACTATTGATGTTTCTGGTTAGAAGAGTCAGTGGAAATGGGCTTCAAATTGATTCTTTTCATACATGCACTGGAACCCAGAAATTCTGTAGACATTACCTGGGGGGCGCTGTTGGTGACAGTGCAAATGTATGAGTCAGTCGACCTGGACCTTATGTGGACTTTACTCTGCCAGCTCCCTAGTACAAAGTCGCATAAGGTCCGAGTGAGCCAGTGTGAGAAAACAATAGCAGATAGTCTGTTGAATGAATGCACCAGACTGGTGGGCATGTTGATGACATTCTATCATGTAAATGGCGTGAAACCATAAGAATACAGACATCAGATGATGAAGAAAAATGGTCATTTACAATGAAGACACCAATGAAAAAAATCTAACTAACATAAACTCAGCTGTTTATGACCAAATTACAAACTGGCTAAGTGACCACGTCATGTCCCGCCTCCTGTGCGCTCTTCCCAGGTGCCCTCCCACCCCATTCATAATCCAAATGGAGCATTTCCAATAGGTGAGAACAGGTCTGACACAGACTACAATACCAGTACTAAAACAATACTTTTAAAATGGTGCTGTTGCCTAAACAGTACCGGAACCAGTACTTTAAAAAAGAAGCATAAAACAAAGGTTGACAACATTAAAAAAACATTTCCATTCATTCCCAGCTCCGAGGTAAATAGAATGTAATGCAAGTGTAATGATAGCGGTAGCACGTGACATGCAGTGATACTTCTGTTGCTCGTATCACTACTTCCTCTTGTGTGCTTTTGTGTATGAAACGGCAACTTTCGACAAAGTCCGGTCCTGATTCCACAGACATAGTCCAGAGTTCACGTGTGAACTCTGGAGCTATAAAGACTCATGAACTCCTGTCATCTGGTGCTTGGTTAAACTTTATACTGTGGTTGGAAACTTCACTAAAGCTTTTAGTGTACTAAATAGCATAGAATACATTTTGTTTTCTTTATGATTCCCTGCACTTTACTGACTTTGATTACAGCAGTTCTGGAGGGAGGTTCCTTGCATCTATGTCAGACTTTGAGTACATACCCTTTCCCATCTCAAATTGTAAATTGAAATCCATACTGATGAGTGTTAATTTGAATGACTGAAAGCTGTGATGTTGATTGCCTTGAAAGAATTGTATCAATCCTGTCCTGTGACACGTAATTTTCATTTGGCAAGTTTGTCTTCTAGCATTTCACTTGATTTTTAGCAGTTGTGATTTGATTGTTGTCAAATGGTATGTTATTGGCCATAGTAAGAAACGATAACTAATAATTCCTAAATATTTGCTTTATAATAGTTTTTAATGATATGAAGGCATGTGTGCTAATGCTGTGCCCCAAAAAGTCACAGCATTTTATCCATAGGTCTGTCAGTGAGCTGTAATCCTGGCCAAAAATATCTCTATATGTGTGACTGCCAATCTCCATTATTATTAACATACTGTATTAGTTTCTTTCAAAGCTGAGAAATAATTAGTGTCAGTGACTGGACAACTGAGCGGACCTGGCTCTCAGAGGTGTCTGCCATTACAAGCCAGTTGGGCCAGCCACTGCCTAACCTGAGCAAATACAATGCAGATACTGTGTATCAAGCCACATGTCTGCTCTTTGCTTGAGTATGGATAGGGTTCAGGAATGCTTTGTGTTAAAGATAGGTTAGGTCTGGAAAATGGTGTTCCTTACTGTGGGGCTCTGAAAATTTATAATGGCATGGCCTGACACACTCCTTTTTGGGGCCAAATAATGGTTAAACATTTAACTCGTATACGGAGCTTCACTTGAATGCTGTCCCATTCTTTGGAACTTTGTGTATTATTGACTGCTACTAAATAAAGCTAAAGTATGTAACTTTTAGATTGAAATGTTACCTTAAATAGGATATAGGCCTATTTCTTTTCAAAATTAGTTGTTGATCAGTCACGTGTCGGTGCCAAGTGATAAATTAGCACCCTGTATCATGTTTTACTGATTTAAAGAGAAAATGTTTTTATTTTTGTAGTGCTATCCACCATTCCTTTTACAAACTATGCACTAACACTGCACTTGCCATGTTAATTGCTGAGATCTGTAAATGCCAAGACAGCAGCAAGAGTGTAGAACGAGTCAGAGCTGGGGCAAGGGAAATGGGTACGCCATGCAGCAAACATACCTCGGCTATTGATCAAACAATGGCACTGTATATAATATGTCCCTTAACCATTAGTTTGCCCTGACGCCCTCATTATCCAGGTTAAACATATTTGGTAGCCGTGTGATGATACACTTAGCTCACGAGACGAGATGATACACAATATTGAGTGCACGAGATGATATTTTAACACTTTTTTTAGGAAGTCTTCAATGATAAAAATGACTGGAAAATGGTCTTTTAATCGACTTGGTCACAAAATGCAAAACAACACAGGTGTATCTAGAAATGTTTTAACTAATCATTGTGTAATCAGTGTCACTTCAGTTCTATTTTCTGTGTAAGAATTATCATATGCAGTAAAAGACAGAACAATATGCAAGCACTGTAACTTTTGCCACCAACTCAACTGACTGGCTTCTCTCCTGTATGATTTCACAAGAGTCTCTTCAGATCTTATAACTCTGCATGAACTATACATGAGCTTCTAACTGATGTTGTGTGCGACGACCTATTTTCACCCTCATGGCACTGCACCGATGGTGACATCATCTGGCAAAGGCGCTATGTTGAACAATCATGTACGGGTTTTTGATCAGGACATGGGCGCCCACCAGAAGAAGACTCTTTTGTTTACCTTGTTAGCATGAGCATTCACTGCTGTTCACTGTCGAATTTAGGCCACAATTGACGCACCATAATGACACACCATGCATTTTCATTAGTACTGGATGTCAAACCGTGCTTTGGTTTGGTTTGTTTTGTTTTATTCATCTATGCCGAAAATTGGTGCTAAGGTAGAGTAGGCTACGTTAGCAGTATTAATAACCAAAACACAAAGGAAAATAACAGGCTGGAAACGTGAATGAAGCCACTCACATTAATTCATCACAACATGGCCGTATCACACCTACAACACCCTCCCACAACTCCTCATATTACTGAGATTACAGGTTTTAAGTCTAAATAAAATGACTTGAAAGTGACGGTGCTCACATATTGTTTCAAGGTATCTCATAATGTTTGTAATTATCGCTCTTAAATTAGCACACAGTTTAGAGCTAGGGATGCATCAGTTAATGAGATACTAATCAGAACTGGTTAATGTGCAGTACTAATGACTAAGTCAGTAGTTCAGTATTCAATTAGAAAAAATATTAGAGTAAATGTGAAACTGTTTTCGCGTCACAATGCTCCTCATTGCCCTGTCACCACTACACATACCTCAGGCTGTATGTACACATTTAGCCACACAATTTTGAGGAGGTGTGGTGCTATTGACTGTGTTGGGACTTGATGGATACAGGCTGGCAGGCAGTGTCATGTGACTTAGTTTATAGCGGCAGCATTTCAGAGTACAAATGAAAACAGGCTTTTGGAGGATTACTTTTGGGTGTATTAAAGTTTGATATGTCTCTAGGGTTGACTGTGTGAGAATATGACACTGATGTGTCTTTCGCCTCAGGGCATCTCAGCCTCTTCTGTAGATGTTCAGGCATAAAACACAGTGGGGCATGAGATGCAACATGTTTGGTGCAGCATTATTATTGTAAGGGGTGGTAGTGATGGGGCTTTTTGCAGTGTTGTCTCCTGGTTGCAGATTTACTTTGTGTCTGAAAGAGATGTAAAAATGTATGTTACTGATATCATTTGATCTTTGCCTCTGGGGTAACTTAAAAAAGCATGTGGGTATAGGGGATATACAGTGGGTACGGAAAGTATTCAGACCCCCTTAAATTTTTCACTCTTTGTTATATTGCAGCCATATGCTAAAATCATTTAAGTTCATTTTTCCCTCATTAATGTACACACAGCACCCCATATTGACAGAAAAACACAGAATTTTTGCAGATTTATTAAAAAAGAAAAACTGAAACATCACATGGTCATAAGTATTCAGACCCTTTGCTCAGTATTTAGTAGAAGCACCCTTTTGAGCTAATACAGCCATGAGTCTTTTTGGGAATGATGCAACAAGTTTTTCACACCTGCATTTGGGGATCCTCTGCCATTCCTCCTTGCAGATCCCCTCCAGTTCTGTCAGGTTGGATG